>NC_072008.2:128226666-128528888 GCF_028885655.2 Pongo abelii
TGTGAGAGGTCATTCTTGCCTTGTTTCTGACCATAGATTAAAATTTTTAGTTTTTTACAATTGACTGTGATGTTAGTTGGCCATCCATCTATGGATTTTATTTTTTGAAAGAACTCCCTTCTCTTTCTGGTTAATAATTTTTATGACAAAATGGTGCTGAGTTTTGTCAAATTTTTTTTTCTACATCTATGCAGATGATCATCTAGTCTTTATCCTTCATTCCATTAGCGTGGTGTATTGCATTAATTGGATTTTGTATGTTGAACCATCCTTGCATCCCATAGATAAATTCCACTTAGTCATGGTGTATGATCCTTTCAACATATTGTTCAATTCAACTTGCTAATGTTTTATTAAGAATTTTTGCATGTATATTCACCAGGGATATTGGCCCGTAGCTTTCTTTTCTTGTATCTTTGTCTAGCTTTAGTATCAAGGTAATACTGGCCTCATAATATGAGTTTGGAAGTGTTCAGCTTTTGTCAATTTTTGAAAGAGTTTAAGAAATATTGTTTTGAATTCTTCTTTAAATATTTAACAGAATTCATCAGTAAAGCCATCTGGTCCCAAAGTTTCCTTTGTTGGGAGATTTTTGATTGTTGTTTCAATATTCTTACTAGTTATACTTGTATTTGAACTTTGTATTACTTCATGATTCATTTTTGGTAAGTTTAATGTTTCTAACAATTTATCCATTTATCTAACAGGTTCAAAAATGTAATGCACTTTCCTTTTTGGCATGGGTCAGCTAAACAGAGACAAATCATTAGAATTATTTGCCCAGACAAAGACAATCCTCATTGCAAAAGCCTCAGAATATTGCTTTACAGAGGGCATTCTGTCTGTCTTTGGTGGTGCATATACTAAAACTATACATTCTAGAACATGATCAACAAATGTCTTTATATATTTTAATATGGATCATGGAGTAAAAATTGAGACAAAAACTAGGTTTAGGTATTCTAAATTAATCTTTGTGAAAATAGTGCCTAGACTTCTGTGAAGTTCTTCACTAGAGAATAAAAGCAAATCTTAACCTTAAAAAAAGTATTTATTCATTTATTTTAGATTATCTACAATTTTTTTGTATTTATGTAGCATCAGTTTTGATATTTATTCTTTTGTTTCTATTTTAATTTATTTGAGTTTTATCTTCTTTTTTAAGTCAAAAGATTTATCAATTTTGTTTAAAAAATAACAACACATCTTTTGATTTCTCTATTATTTGTTTATTTATGTTCCAATTTTTATTATGTCCCTTCTTCTGCTAAATTTGGGCTTAGGTTTTTCTCTTTTTCTTGTTCCTTGAGGTGTAAAGTTAGGTTGTTTATTTGAGATCTTTTTTTCTAATGTAGGCATTTATTAGCTGTAAATTTTCCTCTTAGATCTAATTTAGCAGAATCCTATAAGTTTTGATATGTTGTGTTTTCATTCTTATTTGTCTCAGAATATTTTTATTTTCTTTTTGATTTCTTCTTTGACCTATTTTTATGTTAGGGAGCATGTTGTTTAATTACCTGAAATTCCTTCTGCTATTGATTTCTAATTTCATACTATTATCATCAGAAAAGACATTTCGTAAGATTTAAAACTTCTTAAATTTGTTAGGTCACAACATGAGACTTCACACATTGACATTTAAAGAATGTATTGTCAGGGAAAGACTTGCTAATATCATTTTGTTGATTGTTTTCTGACTGTCTTACATTTTTTTGTTCATCTCTTCCTCACTTGCTTTTTTCATTTGTGTTTTGTTGATTTTTTATTGAAATGTTTTGACTGCTTCCTCTTTTTCTGTGTATCTTCTATAAGTGTTTCCTTTGTAGTTACCAGAGTGTTTACATAAAACTTTTATAGTTACAATAGTCTAAGTGCAAAACAACTTAACCTCAATTACATACAAGAACTACACCTTTATTTCTCTCCCTCAACTTTATATCATTGATATTTCAATTTACATATTTTTATATTTTCTACCCCAATCATATGTTAAAATGTATAGTTTAGTTTTTAATAATTTTGTCTTTGAACTTCTATTCCTGAATTAAGTAATTTACTCACCACTGTTACAGTATTACAGTATTTTGTATTTGTCTACATATTTACCTGTACCAGTGAATTTTCTACTCTCATGTAATTTCGTATCAGTACTTAGCATCATTTTATTTCAACTTGAAGAGCTTCTTTTATTATTTCCTGTAAGGGAAGATTACTAGTGCTTAACTCTCTCAACTTTGGTTTGTTGGGAAAGTTTTTATATCTCCTTCATTTTTAAAAGAAAGTTTGCCACTACTAAGTGTTCTTAGTTGTCAGTGTTTTTTTGTTTTTTGTTTTTTTTTTTTTTTTTTGAGACGGAGTCTCGCACTGTTGCCCAGGCTGGAGTGCAGTGGCGCGATCTCGGCTCACTGCAAGCTCCGCCTCCCGGGTTCACGCCATTCTCCTGCCTCAGTCTCCCTAGTAGCTGGGACTACAGGTGCCCACCACCACGCCCGGCTAATTTTTTGTACTTTTAGTAGAGATGGGGTTTCACTGTGTTAGCCAGGATGGTCTCGATCTCCTGACCTTGTGATCCATCTGCCTCAGCCTCCCAAAGTGCTGGGACTACAGGCGTGAGCCACCGCTCCTGGCCTTTTTTTTTTTTTTTTTTTTTTTTTAATTTCAGTACTTTGAACATATTACCCCACTCATCCCTGGCCTTCAAAGGCTCTGCCCAGAAATCTAACAATAGTCGTTAAGTATTGTCTTCTATGTGAGAAATCATTTTTCTCGTACTGCTTTCAAAATTCTTTGTCTTTGAACTTTGAAATAATTTTTCATGCTTATCCAACCTGTTTTCTTTGTTCTTAGTGGGCCCCAGGTATGTAGAGCATGACAAGTCCCATTAGCATTTTCAGATAAGTGACAATGAAGCCACTTCCTTGGGCATCCCCTGGAAAAGTTGGATTATCAAAGGCTCTGTCCAGTTATTTTCTTTTTCGGGAAGAAGTTGGAATCTGGGATATTAAACCTATTTGCTTTGTACTAAGCTGGAGGAACCAGTTATGTGCCAGATCAAAATGCCATCCTTGTTCTCACTGGCCTTCAGCCATCTAGCATATGGCAGGTCCTGTCAACACTCTGAGAAAGGGAAGAGAGAAGGATGTCCTTTGAACATACCATCGAAAAACTGCTACATTGAGCAAGTAGTTCCTTTTTCTCCCTCTGAATGGAGAACCTTGGAGATGGAGGGTTTAATCCTGGTTTTATGACGCTGTGGCAGGAGTAGAGATTATGTTTAAAGAGTGTGTCAAATTTTTCTTCCAGCTTCAATGTAGATGGTTTCTCACTCACTCAGGGCGCAGGACCCTCTCAACTAGTATCTAAGTTTCTCACAAAGGAAATGTATCCATCTATTATTGTCGATTTAGTGTTTATAGGGGGAAGGAGGATTCAAGGCTTTTTCTTTTACCGTCTTGTTGATGTCTACCTTCCTCAATTGTATTTCCATATGACAACAATAGGTAGTTTAAAAGTAATAAGTTTAAAATAATACCATTTATGATGGCATCAAATAACTAGTAATGCATCCAATAAAAATTTAGAAACTCTACTACAGAGAAAACCCTAAAACATTATTGAAAAAAATGTTTCAAACAACCATAAATGGAAGAATAATTCATATTAATGGATTTGATGAGTCCATATAGCCAAGATGTTAATTCTTCCAAAATTAATCTGTAGCTTTAATGCTTTCTTTATAAAACACTAGCAAGTTTATTGTGGAATTTGACACCCTCATTCTAAATTATTTAGAGATACGCAAAGAGACAAAAGTAGGCAAGATGATCATAAAGAAGAAAAAAGTTGATGGAATTACATTAGCAGATGCCAAGGCTTATTATAGTAAGTTAGACACTGTAGTGTTTGCATTAGAATATCAAATAGACAAATGGGACAGGAAAGTCTAGAAACAATCCTTCAGACATAATGTCATTTGTTTGATACCTAAGTAGCATAATAGAAAGAGAAAATGGTGGTATTTGCAATAAATGGTGCAGGATCAATTGGATAGTCATATGCAAAAAATTAGATGACTCCCTCTCATATTATACACAAAATCTAATCTCAGTATGATTAAAGATAAAAAATTTTAAAATACAATATTTGAGTTACTAGAAGTTGTCATAGAATATTTTCATGCATGTGGGTAGAAACAGATTTCATGAAGAAGGCACAAATATCTCTAAAATAAACAAAACATTTGATATACTGGACTACCTTAAAGTTTAAGGTAAAATAAGGAGGACTATCTTCTTATTTTAAGGTAGTCCAATGTATCAAATGTTTTGATACATTACTCACATTAATTAAAATATGATACATTACTTATATTAATTAAAATGTACCATTAAAATGGAAAAGTCAGACCACACAATGGGAAAAGATATTTGCAATAAATACAATTAACAAATAACTCATATTAAGATGACTAAAATAACTTCTACAAATCATCATGAACAAGACCAACAACTGAATAGATAAATGAGCAAAAGACTTGTTTAAAGATGATAAACATATGAAAAGCGGCTTAATTGAGTTTGTAATCAAGACAATTTAAAATCAAATGATATGCTACTAAGCCTACAGAGGAATGACTGAAATTAATGTATCTGACAATACAAAGTGTCAGCAATGCTATAGAGAAACGGAAAATTTTTTGATGCTGGTGTGAGTGCAAATGGATACATCCACCTTAAAAAAACTTCAGCAATGTGTACAAAGATGAACATACTCTTATCCTGTAGCTCAATAGTGGCACTTATAAGCATGTACAGTGTTGCACAAATACATGTAGAAGAATGTAGAAGATGCATTTTTATGATAGCTGGAAACTGAAAGCAACCCAAATGTCATTGGAAGAATAGATACATTCTGGTATATTTATCTTATAGTGGGATACCAGCCTTCACCAATCATTAAAGTTGAGCTACACAGAGCACTATGGAATCTCACAAACATTGCATTCAGTGAAATAGGCCAAATATCAACATCACAGAGTAAATATTATTTATTCTAGTTTAGAAAGGTCAGAATAGATAAAAATCAATCTGTGAAATGTTAAAAGTTAAAATGACATTTAGTTTTGTAGAAAAGGCAGAAAATAGTGACTGAAAATATGTATAAAAACAGCTTCTAAGTTGTTGCTAATGTTCTGTTACATGAATGTGAAAAGTCATCAAGTGGACACCTGGAATATCTGTACTATTTTAAATGTTATTAATTGTCAGAAAGAGGTTTTAATTGGCCTTCCTCATGTATTAACACTGGCACAGTCAGCCGAGGTCACTTTGTTGGAAATATTCAATGACACTCTTTCAGAAGGGAGTATAGGTAGAGCTATGAGTGAGGGGAAATAATTAGGAAAACAAAATGTGCCATACAGGTAACACAAGAAGTGTCAGCTTTGGTGCAAATAAGCACCAAAAAAAAGTTAACTGAACCATCAAATGAGAAGGAATTGTGATAGAAGAGACAGGAGAGAAAAGTTCATTTGAAAGTAAGAGTAAATAGTGCTTCAAAAACAAGAAAGCATTGAACAGAATAAAATGCTGCCAAAAGCTCAAGTATAAGAATTGAAAGAAGTCAATTAAGGGTCACTGGTGACTTTACTGACAAGAGTTTTAGTGTCATTAGAGGGGCAGAAACGTGGTTGCTAGCAAAAGCCTGATTGTGGTAGGATGAAGAAAAAAAAATGGGAGCAGGAATGTGATAAAAGCTATGGACCTTCTTGGCTGAAAAATGCATATGCACGCATACACATAAAATAATTCCCTCCCTTTCAAGGGGTCTATGTATCTTTTGAAGCACATTTGTCAAGCCTAAGGTTCAATTCCGGATATTCTTATGAGGATCTTGCTTAAGAAGAAATGAGACACCAATACTTAAAGTGAGAAAAATGATGGGAAATATATGAGGTTTTAATGTGTTTCTATTGGAGAATTTGAAAATAGTTATAAACTTTGAGTGACAGCAAATAGAGAGGAAGAGGCTGTAAAAGCACAAGACAGGAAATAACTGAAGGTCAAGGTTACTATTATAGAGAAAATAGGAAAGGATATAAGCAAGACCAAAGGCAGGGGCAATAAACAGTAGAATTTCCTCTTCTTCTGAGACTGTAGGAAATAATTTGATGGTAGGTGCAGCTATAAATAAACTTTTATATGTGGGAGCATAAATTTGTTCAACTTCATTGCCATTAGTTTTCTTAATGCAGAAAGAAAAGTATCATCTGTATAACAATGGGAGAAAAGATAAAGAGATTGAATAGATTGATTTTGAGATTCAGATAATCTTTCTGATATTTATCACAAGTGTTTTCATTGAGCAGATGATTTGAGAATCACATTTTAGGTATTTACAGTAAGATACAAAACTAAGACATAGTCCTTGCCGTGGAGGAATTCACAGCATAAATTAACAATGGAACAAGTTTCCTCACATGACAGTTACTATCTGAAATACCAGAATGAGGATTATGAAATTGGACCACAGTTCAACAGGGAGGAATATCTATCGTAGAAAAGGAGAATGATACATATGTGTCATACCTTTCACATGGGCAGTACCTTATTACTCTCATGTTACTGAAAACACATCATCGTTTATAAGACCCTATGAAGTCAGTAGTTTAGGAATGATCTCAATTTTATTCCAAATTGTATTTTACCTTTGAAGTAAAATCTCCTATAAGATTATTCTTCTATAAAGAAAGATTTCCTGTTTTGTTCTAAATGTACCTCCTTGAAAACAAAAAGGATCTGCTATGCTAGCATTATTTGTCTTGATTTTACAGATGTTCATCAGACTCTGAATTTCACTCCATCCTTCCAAAGAAGTCTTATCATTTGCTTCTACTGTACACACTCCATGGAATCCTTTTTGTAAATTTTTTACATAATAACAGGAATATTTTATTATAAAAAGCAAATAAGCATTCCTTGCTTATTCATACACAGATGAGATAATGCATGGGTAACAAATAGCACTTAATAATAAAGGCAATTCTAATTATAATTTTATTACAAACTTTTGCTACCTTGTCTGATATTTATCTTTCTTTCCAGTGCTCCCTCCACTTCTTATCCTTTTTCAATTATTTTATTCATTTACTATAGACCTATCAGTAGACCTCCACTAGCATTGTCTTAGTTGCCTACTTTATCCATTATCACATTGAGGATTGAAAAATTTCCTGTAATAGACTAGTATGTATGAAAATGATGCTGAAACATAAGCCAAATGATTTAACAGTGTAGTCAGTGTATCTGGCAAGAGAGTCATTCTAGAACTCTGAAATGGTGCATCATGGTATAATAAAAAGAGATCAAGATGTGAATGTTAGGTTGCTTGGATTCTAATTTCTGATCTGCTACTAATGCTGCATGTACTTGGGCAAGTCACTTTACCATCCTACACTTACTTCATAAACAGAACTATACGTTGAGAGGTTGAGGGATTAGGACTCATCAGAATAATTTCTAAATTTGTTCCTCTTTGAATTTGTTTCTCTTTGAATTTGTAACTCTTTGGTTCATTCTCCAAATACTCTAGAACTGACAGTGACCTGGGTTCTAATTTGGGCTCTACTGTTACTTAGCTGTAAGTTCTTGAGAAATCAAAATCTTTTGGGGTCACAGTTTCATCACGTGAATATTAAAGAAATCCTCTGCATCCTAAAACACGTAATACATACTTGGTGCATCGTAAGGGTTCAATAAATATGTGCTGTATATGAGTGGAGATATAATAGTGATTTTTGAAATTATTTTACTTGTCTGTTCCCCCATTTGCAAAGAGAAAAATCATATCCTTTGCTGTTACTCATTCATCATGTATCTTGCATAAGAAAAAAAATTGATTGAATTAAAATCATTATCACCATAGAAATTCCACACTTTGAGCATTCCTTCTCTAACTCAGAGAAATGAAAACATATCAAAAGAGAAAATTCAACTACATTGTTGATCTCAAAAACAAGATAAATCTTTCTGTGAGCAATAAATGGAATCTAAGTGCAAGTCAGTGTCAGACGTGACTTCTGGACTTTTGTTTAAAAAGCAGAAGGGACAGTTAGTTGCATGGCTCCTGTGAAGTCCATAGAATGAGGGTCTTAGCATAAATTAAGATGGGGATAGGCTCCCTGCTTGAAACTAGAGGCCATGTTGGGGCTGCCCTACTTGCAAATATAAGTTGAAAAATTCTTTTCTGGACTGATGCTTAGGACTACAATTTATTAAATGTTGAATGCCTAGGGAGTAGGAGGACATAACTATAACCTTATGACTACCCTCTCTGATTTGATTTCCCCAATATCATTATAGGGAAGGAGCCATGGACCGCCAATGTATGATTTGGTTCTAGACTGGGGTCCATGAAAGCAGATTAAGAAAATTGGAAAACTTTTGGCCAGGCGTGGTGGCTCACGCCTGTAATCCCAGCACTTTGGGAGGCCAAGGTGGGCAGATCACGAGGTCAGGAGATCGAGACCATCCTGGCTAACACAGTGAAACCCCGCCTCTACTAAAAATACAAAAAATTAGCTGGGCGTGGTGGCGGGTACTTGTAGTCCCAGCTACTCGGGAGGCTGAGGCAGGAGAATGGTGAGAACCCAGGAGGCGGAGCTTGCAGTGAGCCAAGATTGCGCTTCTGCACTCCAGCCTGGGTGACAGAGTGAGACTCTGTCTCAAAAAAAAAAAAAAAAAAAAAAAAAAAAGAAAAAAAGAAAAGAAAAGAAAATTGGAAAACTTTTAAATAAAGAAGGGTAAGGAGAGGGTAGAAAGTGATGGAGAGAAGATGAAAGAGAAAGAGACAGAGAGAGGGAGAGAGAGAGAGAACCATGAAAGAGGGCCTACAATCCAAAATATAAATATCCATAAAGATAATTAGGTGAGCCCTCCCCCTATGAAACAATATTAATTCATCCTGGAATAAATTAAAATATTAGAAAATCTGAAGGAATCTTTAAATATATTTGGGATGCACAAAGAAATAATAAGTTTAACTTAAAAACTCATTGATTTTTATTCTTCATGTTTTTATTCTTTTGTATTTATTTACTATTTTATTTATTTATTTACCTATTTATTTATTTATTTTGAGACAGAGTCTCACTCTCACCCAGGCTGTAGTACAGTGGCATGATCTCTCATCTCACTGCAACCTCTGCCTCCTGGGTTCAAGCAATTCTCGTGCCTCAGCCTCTCATGTAGCTGGGACTTGAGGCGTGCACCACCACGCCCATCTAATTTTTGTATTTTTTGTAGAGAAAGGGTTTTGCCGTGTCGGCCACACTGGTCTTGAACTCCTGACAACCAGTGATACACCTGCCTGGGCTTTCCAAAGTGCTTGGATTACAGGTGTGAGACGCCGCAATTGGCCTCTTTGTGTTTTTAAATGAATGCATTGAAGTTTCTAAATATACCTCTATGTGCCTCTTTAGCTGCTGACTACAAGTTTCGATGGTAGTAATTTCCCTGTTGTTTCTTAATAGTCTGTTATTTCCAAATGTTTTCCTTTTGAACCTATGGGTTGCATAAGAGTACAGTTTTAACTTTTCAAATGTAGAGATATTTAAGTACCTTTTTATAGTTAGTTTCTAATTTAATAGTTATTTTTTAGAGAAGGTGGTCTCTCTTTTGATTTTGGAAATGTGTTGGAAATTCCATTAAGTCATCACTTTATAAATGTTCCTTGTGTACTAAAAAAGAATGCACATCCTCTTGTAGGATGCATGACTCTATAAATGTTAGTTATAATCTGACAACATTATTCTTAAAATATTCTATATCCTTATTACTATTTTGGCCCCTCGATTGATCAGTTTTAGGGGAAAAGTGTGTTAAACATTTTTATTTTGATTGTGAGTTTGTCAATTTCTCCTCATAAGTCTGCTTATTTTTTAAGGAGGTAAAATTCTAAACATCAAATTAAAAACTTTAAAGCGCACAATTCAGTGGCATTTAGTACATGCACAATGTTTTACAGTAATTACCACTATATAGCTCCAAAATATTTTCATCACTCAAAAGGAAACCCTGTACCTATTAAGCACTCTCTTCCCCCAGGTCTCTGGCAAACACTACTCTGCTGTTTGAATGTATGGGTTCACATATTCTAGATTGTTTCACATAAATGGCATCATACAATATACGACATTTTGTGTCTGGCTTCTTTCCTTTAACATGAAGTTTTGGAAATTCATTCACGTTATAGCATATATCAACACTTCAATTGTTTTAATGGTTAAATAATATTTCTTTGTATGTATATACCACTTTTAGCATATGCATCCATCTGCATATGAACATTCGTGTTGTTTCCACCTTTGGCTATTGTAAATAATGTAGTTACAAATATCCATGTAAAAGTTTTTGTTTGAATACCTGTTTTTAATTATTTTGTATATACATCTAGGAATAGAATTTCTGGGTCATATTGTATTTCTATGTTATCTATTTGAGGAATTGCCAAAATGATTTTCACAGTGGCAGAACCATTTTACTTTCTTATTAGCAAAGTATGAGTGTTCCAATTTCTTCACATCTTCACTAACTCTTGTTAAAAATTTTTATAATATAGCCATCCTAGTAGGTGTGAAGTGATAATTTATATTTGTGATTTTCATTTCTCTAATGTCTAATAAAGTTAGGCATCTTTTCATGTGCTTATTGGCCATTTGTGTATTAGTTTGGAGAAACGTCTATTCAAGCCTTTTACTCATTTTAAAATTAGGGTTGCTTTTCTTTTCATTCTTGAATTGTAAGGGTTTGGATATCCTGGATACTAGACTAATCTGACATATGATTTGCAAAGATTTTCTCTCATTCTATAGGTCATATTTTCCATCTTCGTAATGTTTTTTGATGCACAAAAGTTAAATATTGACACAGTTTAATAAGTCTAACTTATCTGTTTTTTGTTGCTTGTGCTTTTAATGTCATATCTAAGAATCTATTTCTAGTAATAAAGAGATAGATAGATAGATAGATAGATAGATAGTTAGATATAGGTAATAGATAACATGACAATGTTGTTAGTTGCCTTCAAGTTTATAAACTTCTAAGTTTGCTTAGAAGTTATACATTGTATAATTATTATTTCAGTTGTTATGTTTAAACATATATTCCTATTAATTTTAGCCTATATGCTTATCAATGACTTTACTATTCTGCTTCAAACATGAAGCAGACCATAGCACATTTTGACTACTCATTTAATAACCCACAATCCATCTTCCTACTATGACATGAACTTTTAAATTATCCTTTTTAAATATGTCAAATGATACTTGTTTAGTGTAATAATTACAATTGTCAACATATTTTACCAATTTTTCTACTCACTGCTATTTCTTGAATCTCCACTCTATTTTCTAAATTTCCTATTATTTTTGTTAGAATATGTCCTTTAATATATTTTTTTTTTCAGAATCTATGAGTGGTAAATTCTTCTAGCTTTGGGGATATCTTTAAAATGTCTTATTTTGACTTCATACTTGCATACTAGTTTAGCTAAGTGATTACAGTGTTTGTAAGAAATTTATTAATTTTTTTATTAGCTTTTAAGACTTCACTTGCTTGTTTTACTGCAATACTTCTAGATACGGATTCATCTTTAATTATTAATATAATGCTTAGTAATTGAAGGACATTTACATTGTTGACTTTTCTATGATTCTGGGAAACTTTTTAGTGTTTTCTTTTCAAATACCACTATTCTGCCATATTTTCTATTTTATTATTTCTTCCCCAATTTTTCAGTATAATTTTGTTTCAAATATGGCAGTGATCACTAGTAAAAGCTTGTTCTTTCTTCGACATTGACTTTTTCCTTTTGTTTCTTTACAATCTCTTGTAAGAGGAATTTTTGATAAGATTAAAAACAGGCACATGGAGAGGGCTATGTGTCACGACGGGCGCTCAGATGCTGAGTTTCCTTCATCTGTGAAACTAACACACTGTATAGTGACATACTTGCATCAATAATAATACCAGCAAAGTTATCAGGCATTCTTTCCTTCGGCGACTGTTCGTGCTCTTGGAGTATCATGGATGTCGTTGGCATTGCCCTGGAAATCAGCTCCTGGCCTGTTGCCGAAGCAGTGTCCTAATAATCAGAAAGATGCTTGTGTAGCTGATGGTGTTTTCTGGACTTCACTTTACTCATGAGAGATGTGGATATATCCTTGCAAATTCCAAAGTGCCAGGAAATCCAAAAGGGATTCGGTTGGAATCTGCTTATCACCTTATCTTGCACCCTGGCCTGGTTCCTGCTCCATGACTTGACTCTGTTGGATCTTGGCATTAACTCTGGCCAGGACCTGGTGACTGTTCCCTGTAATGACCTTTAGTTTCATTGGAAGGGGAAACTACAGATAATAGACATAGGAATCTAACAGCTCCCAGAAGCCAGACTGAGAAAGAAAAGCATAAAGGACACGCAACAGCATGATGCCTGAGGTAATTGGATTGTTGTTTTACCACCCTGGGCCTGTAACCTTTAGGAATAAATACATAGAATAGGGATTTTGTTGTACAGCATTTTGCTTGGCATATAACAGAAGAATTGAAGACATTTATTAAAGTATTTACTGAGAGTGCAAAGCACTCTAATAGTACCTGAATAACATCATTTTGTGGAAACTCTTTCATTTACATCTTACCCAAGCATTTTATCATTTGCTTTGAGCAAACGTAAATATAATTAAACAAAAATAATAACAACAAAAAATCATTTGTCATGAAATTTACATGTTTTGAATAAACCATTAAATGTGCCTAAATTTGTATTTATTCTCCATAAGTTCTTACTTTTTTTTGGAATTTATTTTAAATTTGATAAATATCTTAGTGAATATTTAGTGATAAATATTTTAATAAAAAAGAGATATTTTTTAACATACAAAAAATATACTCAGTTGATTTTTAAGTTATCTTATTTGCCTTCTTTAGTTGTGCAAAAATAGGCCCATCATCTTAAAACTTTGCTTGGCTCAATTCCTTAGTTATTCAATTGTCTCAAGTCAACTCTTTGTGAGATTAACAATTAGGAATGTTCAACAGAATAAGGCAAGATAATTGGGTCAGTTCTACAGTTTGAGTTCCTCTTCACCCATTTGGATGCCCTTTATTTCATTCCATTGTTTGATTGCTCTGGCTAGGACTTCCAGTACTATGTTAAACAGAAGTGGTAAAAGTGGGCATCTTTGTCTTGTTCCAGTTCTCAGGGGGAATGTTTTCAACTTTTCCCTGTTTAGTACAATGCTGGCTGTGAGTTTGTTGTAGATGGCTTTTATTACCTTAAGGATGTGCTTTTTATGCCAATTTTGCTGAGGGTTTTAATTATAATGGGATGCTGGATTTTGTCAGATGATTTTTCTGCATCTATGGAGTTGATCATGTTATTTTTGTTTTTTAATTCTGTTTGCGTGGTGTGTCACATTTATTGAATTATATATGTTAAACTATCATCGCATCCCTGGTATGAAGCCCACTTAATCATGGTGGATTATCTTTTTGATATGCTGTTGGATTCAGTTAATTAGTATTTTGTTGAGGATTTTTGCATCTATATTCATCAGAGATATTGGTTTGTATTCTGTTTTTGTTGTTGTTGTTATGTCCTTTCCTGGTTTTGGTATTAGGGTGAGACTGGCTTCATAGAATGATTCAAGGAGGAGTCCCTCTTTCTCTGTCTTTTGGAATAGTGTCAATAGGATTGGTACAAATTCTTCCTTGAAAATCTGATAGAATTCAACTGTGAATTCATCTGGTGCTGGACTTTTTTGGTTGGCATTTTTAAAATTACTATTTCAATCTCACTGCTTGGTATTGGTCTGTTCAGAGATTCTATATCTTCCTGGTTTAATCTAGGAGGATTGTATATTTCCAGGAATTTATCCATCTCCTCTCGGTTTTCTAGTTTATACATGTAAAGCTTTTCATAGTAGTGTTGAATAATCTTTTGTATTTCTGTGGTATCAGTTATAATATTTCCTGTTTCATTTTTAATTGAGCTTATTTGGATCTTCTTTTTTTCTTAGTTGATCTCACTAATGGTATATCAATTTTATTTATCTTTTCAAAGAACCACCTTTTCATTTTATTTATCTTTTGCATTGCTTTTTGTTTGTTTGTTTCCATTTTATTTAGCTCTGCACTGATCTTCATTATTTATTTTCTTCTTCCGGGTTTGAGTTTGGATTGTTCTTGTTTCTCCAGTTCTGTGAGGTGTGACATTAGATTGTCTATTTGTGCTCTTTCAGACTTTTTGATGTAGGCATTTAATGCTATGAACTTTCCTCTTAGCACTGTTTCTGCTGTATCCCAGAAGTTTTGACAGGTTGTGTCACTATTATTAAGAATTTTTTAATTTCCTTATTGATTGCATTGTTGACCCAATGATTATTCAGGAGCAGCTTATTTAATTTCCATGTATTTGCATAGCCTTGAGTGTTCCATTTAGAGATGATTTCTAATTTTATTCCACTGTGGTCTGAGAGAGTACTGGATCTAATTTCGATTGTCTTAAATTTACTGAGACTTGTTTTGTGGCCTATCATATAGTCTGTCTTGGAGAATGTTCCAGGTGCTGATAAAAAGAATGTATATTCTGCAGTTGTTGGGTAGAATATTCTGTAAATATCAGTTAAGTCCATTTGTTGTAGGGTATAGGTTAAGTCCATTGCTTCTTTGTTGACTTTCTATATTGATGACTTGTCTAGTGCTGTCAATGGAGTATTGAAGTCCCCCAATATTATTGTGTTGCCATCTATCTCATTTCTTAGGCCTAGTAGTAAATTTTTTTTTATAAATTTAGGAGCTCTAGTGTTAGGTGCATCTATATTTAGAATTGTGATATTTTCTTGTTGGACTAGTGCTTTTATCATTATATAATGTCCCTCTTTGTCTTTTTTAACTGTTGTTGCATTAACATTTGTTTTGTCTGATATAAGAATAGTTACTTCTGCTCTATTTTGGTGTCCATTTGCATAGATTATCTTTTTCCACCCCTTTACCTTAAGTTTATGTGAGTCCTTATATGTTATGTGAGTCTCCTGAAGGCAGCAGAAACTTGGTTGATGAATTCTTATTCATTCTGCCATCCTGTATCTTTTAAGTGGAGCATTTAGGTCACTTACATTCAATGTTAGTATTGAGATGTGAGGTACTATTCTATTCATCAAACCATTTGTTGCCTGAAAACCTTGCATTTTTTTTTTTTCATTGTGTTATTGTTATATCGGTCTGGTGAGATTTGTACTTTAAGAAGTTTCTATTTTGGTATATTTTGAGAATTTGTTTCAAGATTTATAGCTCCTTTTAGCAGTTCTTGTAGTGCTAACTTGTTAGTGGTGAATTCTCTCAGTATTTATTGTCTCAATAAGACTGTATCTTTCCTTCATTTATGAAGCTTAATTTCCCTGGATACAAAATTCTTGGCTGATAATTGTTTGTTTAAGGAGGCTAAAAATAGGACCCCAATCCCTTCTAGCTTGCAGGATTTCTGCTGAGAAATCTGCTATTAATCTGGTAGGTTTTTCTTCCTAGGTTACCTGATGCTTTTGCCTTACAGCTCCTAAAATTCTTTCCTTCATCTTGACTTTAGATAACCTGATAACTATGGTCTAGGTGATGATTGTTTGTGATGAATTTCCAGGGTGTTCTTTGAGCTTCTTGTATTTGGATGTCTAGATCTCTAGCAAGGCCAGGGAAGTTTTCCTAGATTATTCCTTCAAATATGTTTTCCAAACATTTAGATTTCTCTTCTTCCTCAAGAACACCAATCATTCTTAGGTTTGGACATTTAACATAGTCCCAAACTTCCTGGAGACTTTGATCTTTTTAAAAAAAAAAAAAAAATTCTTTGTTGTTTTTGTTGGATTGGGTTAATTTGAAAGCCTTGTCTTCGAGCTCAGAAATTCTGTCTTCTGCTTGTTTGATTTTATTGCTGAGACTTTCCAGTGCATTTTACATTTCTCTAAGTGTGTCGTTAATTTCCAGAAGTTGTGACTGGTTTTTACTTATGCTTTCTATTTCACCGAAGAATTTTCTTTTCATATACTGTATCATGTTTTTTTTTTAAATTTTTTTAAGTTGGACTTCACCTTTCTCTGGTGCCTCCTTGAGTAGCTTAATAATTGACCTTTTGAATTCTTTTTCTGGCAATTCAGAGATTTCATCTTGGTTTGGATAAATTGCTGGTGAGCTGGTATGATTTTGGGGGGGTGTTAAAGAACCTTGTTTTGTCATATCACCAGAATTGTTTTTCTGGTTTCTTCTCACTTGGATAAGACTATGTCAGAGGGAAGGTCTGGGATTCAAGGACTACTGTTCAGATTATTTTGTCCCATGGGGTTACTCCCTTGATGTGGTGTTTTCCCCCTTCCCCTGGGAATGGGGCATCCTGAGAGCCAAACTGTAGTGACTGATTTTGCTCTTCTGGGTCTAGCCACCCAGTAGAGATAACATGCTCTAATCTGGTACTGGGGAGTGTCTGCAAAGAGTCCTGTGATGTGATTCATCTTTGGGTCTTGCAGCCGTGGATACCAGCACCTGTTCCAGTGGAAGTGACAGGGGAGTGAAGTGGACTCAGTGAGTGTCTTGTGTTGTGTTTTTGTTTAGTGCACTGGTTTTGTGTTGGTTGACCTCCAGCCAGAAGGTGGGTGCGTCAGTTGTGGTCCCATAGGGAAGATGCAAACTTGCCCTAGGGACACCTGGTTAAGTATTCAGATTTCTCAGGTGCTGGGCAAGGCCATAGAGCTCCCAAGAGATTATAGCCTTTGTCTTTGGCTACCAGAGCAGACAGAGAAAGACCGCCACCAGGTGGGGGCAGGGATAGGTATGTCTGAGCTCAGCCTCTCCTTGGGTGAGGTTTGCTGCAGCTGCTGTGGGGTATGGGGGTGTGGTTCCCAGTCCCATGGAGTTGTATTCCCATGGGGATTATGGCTGCCTCTGCTGAGTCATACAGGTTGCCAGGGAAGTGGGGGAAATGTGGCAGTTACAGGCCTCACCCCACTCCCAGACAGCCCATAGTCCCAAAGGCCAGTCTCACTCCCACCATGCCACACCAAGAGCACCGAGTCTATTTCCAGTTAGCCAGTGACCAGGGCTGAGAACTTGCCCCAGAACATGAGCCTCTTCAATGAGAAAAAAAGCAGACTCAGTTTTTCGGTGTCTCAGCGAGCCTGCAGGGGTGATCTAGTTCCTTCAAAGGGTCTATGGGTTCTCTTCGCTTTTCTGGTATGTTCCTGCAGTAGTTCTTGGAGCAAAAGTTCATGATGTGATTCTCCACATGCTGCTCTGTCCATGCAAGTGGGAGCTGCAAGCTGGTTCTGCCTCCTATCCACCATCTTAACCTCTCCATTTTATTTATTCTGAACAAGTTTTGATATATGTTGAGATCTCTCACTCTAGCCTATATGTCTTTTAATTGAATTTTCTTATTGTCCTTTTCTGTCCCTTTATGAAAATATTTATTTATTCTGTTTGGCAAGTAAAAATAGTTTCTTTGTATTGCATGTAACATAATGTTTTGAAATATGCATACATCTGAATGGCTAATTAACATATGTATTACCTGACATATTCATTATTTTTTGTGGTGAGAACACTTAAAATATACTTTCTTAGTAATTATTATAAATGCTATACATAGGATAAAAACTACACTACATTGCTGTGGGCAACCACTTTTTACATTTGACTCCAAAAGCACAGGCAACAGAAGCAAAAATAGAAAAATGGGATTACATTAAAATAAAAACTCCTGCATAAAAAAGGAAACTATCAATGGAGTAAAAAGACAACTGACAGAGTGGGATAAAATATTTGCAAGCCATTCATCTGATAAGGGGATAATACACAAAATATTTAACTAACTCAAACAAATCAATATCCAAGAAGACAAATAATCTAATTCAAAAGTGAGGAAGAGACTTAAATATAAATTTCTTAAAAAAATGCAAATGGCCATCAGATAGATGAAAAAAATGTTTAACATTACTAATCATTAGGAAAATGCAAATTAAAACCATAAGAAGATACTAACTCACACCTGTCAGAATGACTACTACCAAAGATGAAAGATAACTATTGAGTATTGACAGGGATGTGGAGTATATGCATATACTCATATATATAATTTTTGTGTGTTGATATTATATCTTTCCACTTTACGGAATTTGTTCAATACTTATAATATTTTGGTGGAATCTTTTGAGTTTTCTATGCATGTCAGCATATCTGCACACAAGAACAACGTAACTTTTTCCTTTTCAATGTGGATACTTTTTTGTCTTTATCTTGCCTAATTGCCCTGGCTAGGACTTCTAGACCTAATATGAATAGAAGTGGTGAGAGTGGGCATCCTTGTCTTGATTCTCATCTTAGAAAAAGGCTTTCAATCTTTCACTGTTGAGTATAATGTTAGCTCTGCATTTGTCATACGTGGACTTTATTATGTTGAAGTACATTTCTTCTGTGCCTAATTTGTTGAGAAATTGTTTTAATCATGAAAGCAAGCAGAAGTTTGTCAAATGTCTTTTCTCCATTTATTGAGATGGTCACATGGTTTTTGTCCTCGATTCTGCTATTTTGGCCTGTCATATTTATAAATTTTTGTAGATTTGCATATGTTGAATCAAACTTGTATCCTAGGGATAAATATCACTTGATCAAGGTGAATGATCCCTATAATGTACTATTGAATTTGATTTTCTAGTATTTTGTTAAGGGTTTTTACATCTATGTTCATCACAGATATTGGTTTGTAATTTTCTTTTCTTATGGTAGTATCCTTACCTGGCTATGGTATCATGGAAATGCTAGCCTTGTAAAATGAGTTTGGAAAGATTTCCTCTTCAATTTTGTGAAGAATTTTGACAAGAATTGATATTAGTTCTTCTTTAAATGTTTGGTAACATTCAGTAGTAAAGTCATCAGGTCCAAGGCATTCTTTTTTTGATGAGAGAAGTTTTATTACTGATTTAATGTCCTTATTACTAGTCTTCTCAAATTTTTTTTATCTCATAATTCAGTCTTGGTAGGTTGTATGTGTTTAGTAGTTTCTTCACTTATTTTAGGTTATCTAATTTGTTGGCATGTAATTGATGGTTGTAGTGTCTTATGAGCCTTTGTATTTCTATGGTATTAGTTATAATGTCTCTTCTTTCACTTCTGATTTTATTTGAGTCTTCTCTTTTTTTCTCCTTAGTCTAAACATTTGTGGATTTTTGTTTTTCTTTTCACTAAATGAACACTTAGTTTCACTGCTTTTTCTATTGTTTTTCCATTCTCTACTTCACTTATTTCTGCTCTGATTTTTTTAAACTTTTATTTTAAGTTCAGGGGTATACATGCAGGATGTGCTGGTTTGTTACGTAGGTAAACATGTGTCATGGGGGTTTTCTGTACAGATTATTTCATCACCCAGGTATTAAGCCTAGTATCCATTAGTTACTTTTCGTAATCTTCACCTTCCTTTCACCTTCCACCATCCGATAGGCCCCAGTGTCTGTTGTTCTATTCTATGTGTCCATGTGTTCTCATTATTTAGCTTCCACTTATAAGTGAGACCATGTGGTATTTGGTTTTCTGTTCCTGGGTTAGTTAGCTAAGGATAATGGCCTCCAGCTTCATCCATGTTCCTGAAGATGACATGATCTCATTCTTTTTTATGGCTTCATAGTATTCCATGGTGTATATGTACCACCTTTTCTTTATCGAGTCTTTCATTGATGGGCATTTAGGTTGATTCCATGTTTTTGCTATTGTGAATAGTGAGTGCTGCAATGAACATACATGTGCATGTGTCTTTATGATAGAATGATTTATATTCCTTTATGTGTATACCTGGAACCGACCCCATTGCCCTATAGGCTGTTCTTTTTGATAAACATAGAAATTGACCCTTCTGGTCTTAAAAGCTTGAAACTTACATTTGTTTTATCTGATTTCCTTCCTCAGGAAATGACCTTCAGGCCTCTCATGAAAAGTATCAAAGAATCAAACCAGATTACTGCACCAGATGCCAGACCCTTCATCCACCATGATTGCTTCTTTGCCCCTCCCAAGTTTCTGTTTTGCTTACACATTGTTACATTTCTTACCTGCTAAATAAACCCCTGTTTGGATTTGAGACTGAGCTCCAATCTCCTCAGCTGCAGCACCTGATTAAAGCCTTCTTCCTAGGCAATACTTGGCTTTTTCAGTGATTGGCTTTCTGTGCAGTGAGCTGCAGAACTGAGACTGAACCCCTGGTGTTTTGGTAACATACTCAGTAATGGAATTGCTGGGTCAAATGTTATTTCAGGTTCAGGTCTTTGACAGATTGTCACACTGTCTTCCACAATGGTTGAACTAATTTACATTCCCACAACAGTGTATAAGCATTCTTTTTCTGCACAACCTCACTAGCATCTGTTATTTTTTGACTTTTTAATAATCACCATTCTGACTGGTGTGAGACGGTATCTCATTGTGGTTTTGATATGCATTTCTCTAATAATCAGCGATGTTGAGCTTTTCTTCATATGCTTGTTGGCCACATGTATGTCTTCTTTTGAGATGTGTCTGTTCATGTCCTTGCCCACTTTTTAATGGCTTTTTTTCTTGTAAATTTGTTTAAGTTCCCTATAGTTGCTTGATATTAGACCTTTGTCTGATGCATAGTTTGCTAAAATTTTCTCCCATTCTGTAGGCTGTTTACTGTGTTGATAGTTTCTTTTGCTGTGCATGAGGTTTTTAGTTTAATTAAATTCCTTTCGCCAGCTTTTGCTTTTGTTGTAATTGCTTTTGGCATCTTCATCATGAAATCTTCACACATGCCTATGTCCTGAATAGTATTGCCTAGGTTGTCTTCCATGGTTTTTATGGTTTTGTATTTTACATTTAATCCATCTTGAGTTAATTTTTGTACATGGTGTAAGGAAGGGGTCCAATTTCAATTTTCTGCACATGGTGAGCCAGTTATCCCAGCTCCATTTATTGAATAGCGAATCGTTTCTCCATTGCTTGTTTCTTTCAGGTTTGTCAAAGATCAGACAGTTGTAGGTGTGCAAACTTATTTCCTCGTTCTCTATTCTGTTCCATTGGTCTATGTGTCCTTTGTTATGCCCACACCATACTGTTTTGGTTACTGTTGGTTACTGTAGCCCTGTAGTATAGTTTGAAGTTAGGTGGCATGATGCCTTTTTATTATTTTCTTTCTTCTACTAACATTGGGCTTAGTTTGTTCTTGATTTTCTAGTTTCTTGAGTTAAAACATTACATTATTTGAGAAATTTCTTCTTTTTTGATGTAGGCATTTATTTTTATAAATTTTTACTTTACGACTACTTTTGCTACATCCCATATGTTTGGGTAGGTTAAGTTTTCATTTTGATTTCTATAAAATATTTTTGAATGTCCCTTTGATTCCTCTTTGATCCATTGGTTGTTCAGGATTATGCTGTTTCATTTCCATGTATTTGTTAATTTTCTAAAATTTTTTTTATTGATTTCTATTTCCACACCACTGTGGTTAGAAGATATACTTGATACGATTTCAAACTTCTTCAATTTGTTAAGACTTGCTTTGTGGTCTAACATGATCTATCCTGGAGAATCTTCGGTGTGTGCTTGAGAAAAATGATTCTTCTGTTGTTGTTGGATAGAATCCTCTATATATATCTGTTAGGTCCATTTGGTCTAAAATTTAGTTTAAATCAGATATCTCCTTATTGGCTTTCTCTCTGGACGATCTGTCCATTGCTGAAAGTGGGATATTGAAGTCACCTACTATTATTGCATGACAGTCTATCAATCCCTTCAGATCTATTAATATTTGCTTTATATATTTAGGCACTCCAATATTGTATGCACATTTATTTACAATAGTTACAGTCTCTTGATGAATTCACCCCTATATTACCATGTAATGACCTTGTTTTAAAAAAGTTTTTAAAAAGTTTAAAACATGGTAATTATATGGTAATACAGGGGTGAATTCATCAAGAAAATGTAACTATTTCTTTTAAATTTTTTGACTTAGAGTCCATTTTGTCTTATGTAAGTATAGTATTTCTGTCTCTTTTAGTTCCCATTTGCTGGGCATATCTCTTTTCATCTTTTCACTTTCAGTCTATTTCTGTCCTTAAAAAGTGAAGTCAGTTTATTGTAGGCAGTATATAATCTTCTCTTTTTTTTTTCTTGGCCACTGAGACACCCTGTAACTTTTAATTGGAAATATTAATCCACTTACATTAAGGTAATTACTGATAGGCAAGGATATATTACTGCCCTTTTTAAATTGTTTTCTGATTGTTTTGTAGATATCTATTCCCTTCATTCCTCCCTTGATGTCTTCCTTTTTGATTAGATGGTTTTCTCTAATGGTATGCTTTCATTTCCTACTTTTAATATTTTCTGTATCTATGTATATTTTTGCTTTGTGGTTACCATGATGCTTACATTCAGCATCTTATAGTTATAATGGGCTATTTTAAGCAGATAAGCTCTTAGCTCTGATAACATAAAAGAAAATACTTTGGCTTCATCTTACCCACATTTTATATTTTTAAAAATAATTTACACCTTCCTGTATTGTGTTTTCCTTAAAATTATTGCACGTTATTCTTATAATAGTTTTGTCTTTCAACCTTCAAACTAAAGATACAAATGATTTACACAACACCATCATGGTATTAAAGTATTCTCAAATTAACTTTTCCAGTGAGTTTCTTACTTCAATGTGGTTTCATTTTGCTAATTAGCGCTCTTTTATTTCAGCTTTCAGAACTCCCTTTAGTGCTTCTTATAAGACAGGTCAGCTGGCAATGAATTTCCTCAGCCTTTTTTTGTCTGGGAAAGACTTGATTTATCCTTTGTTTCTGAAGGACAGGTTTTTCAGTTAAAGTATTCTTGGTTGTAATTTTTTTCTTCAGCAGTTTGAATATATCATCGCACACTCTCCTAGCGATGATATATTCCAGTTGAGAAGTCTGATGCTAGTCTTGTTGAAACTCCCTCATATATGGTTTGCTCTTTTCTTGCTGCTTTCAAGATTCTCTGTTTGCATTATATATTTAACAGTTTAATTATAGTATCTACTGATACACTAGTTTGGATTGAATCTAATGATGACTTTTGACCTTTTTATACCTGGATATTTATATCTTTCATCAAATTTGTTTTTTTTTTCTATTATGTCTTTAAAGAATCTGTCTGGCCCTTTGTTTCACTCTACTTCTTGAATTTCTTTAATTCAAATATTTGTTATTTTGCTGCTGCCCCAAATGTTCCTGATGGCTTCTTCATTTCCTTTTATTATTTATTTCTTCTGTGGTCGTGTATTTTTGAATAACCATTTTCAGTTCACATATTCTTTCTTCTAACTGAGCAATTCTGCTACTGATGATGTCTATTGCATTTTTTTCATTTATGGTACTACTTACTCCAGAATATCTGTTTCATTGTTTTAAATTTCAATCTATTAAATTTATCAGTTTGGTCATTTATTGTCTGGTAGGCGTCATTGAATTGTTTTTTCTGTATTTGTTTAAAATTCAAGAACTAAAATAATTATTCTGAATTATTAGGTAATTCAAAACTCTCCATTTTGGAGGGTTTGGTTACTCTATTAGTCCCTTTTCACACTGCTATAGATACTACCCAAGACTGGGTAATTTATAAACGAAAGAGGTTTAATTGACTCACAGCTCCACATGGCTAGGGAGGCCTCAGGAAACTTAGAATCATGGCAGAAGAGGAAGCAGGCACCTTCTTCACAAGGCAGCAGAAGAGAGAGTGAGTGCAAGCAGAAGAAATGTCAGATGCTTATAAAACTATCAGATCTCGTGATATTCACTCATTATCACAAGAAAAGCATGGGGGAAACAGCCACCATGTTTCAATTACCTCCGCCTGGTCCCACCCTTGACATGTGGGGATTATTACAATTTAAGGTGAGATTTTGGTGGGGACACAGAGCCAAATGATATCAGTTACTGGTGTATTTTTTTATTTGTATAAATCTCTGGGGAACAAATACAATTTTCTCACATTAATAGATTGTGTGGTAGTCAAGTCAGGGCTTGTAGAGTATTTATTACCTGAATAACATACACTGTGCCCATTAAGTAATTTCTCTTCATACATCCCCCTTACCCCTCATCCTTCTGACACTCATATGTTTATCATCATGCTCTCTATGTTTATGTGTACACATTTTTAAAATCTCACTTATGAATAGCAACAAGTAATTTTTTTTTCTGTGTCTGACTTATTTGACTTAAGACAATGGTCTCCATTTCTGTTGATGTTGCTGAAGAAGACATGATTTCATTTTACTATGACTGAGTAGTATTCCATTGTGTATATAGACCACATTTCTTTATCCAATAATCTGTTTGTGGTCACTTAGGTTTTTTCCATATTTTCGCTATTATAAATAGTGCTGTGATAAGCATACCAGTGCAGGTATCTGTTTGGAACATAGATTTCTTTTCTTTGGGTAGATACTCAGTAGTGAAATTGCTGGATCAAATGATGGTTCTATTTTTAGTTCTTTGAGAAATCTCTATACTGTTTGCCATAGGGGTTGTACTAATCTACATTTCCAGAGACAGTGTATACACATTCCCTTTTCTCTGCATCCTTGCTAACATCTGTTGTTTTTTGACCTTTTTTTTTTTTTTTTTTGAGACGGAGTTTTGCTCTTGTTGCCCAGGCTGGAGTGCAATGGAGTGATCTCGGCTCACTGCAACCTCTGCCTCCCTGTTTCAAGCAATTCTCCTGCCTCAGCCTCCTGAGTAGCTGGGATTACAGGCATGCGCCACCATGCCTGGCTAATTTCGTATTTTTAGTAGAGACAAGGTTTCTCCATGTTGGTCAGGCTAGTCCCGAACTCCTGACCTCAGGTGATCCACCTGCCTCAGCCTCCCAAAGTGCTGGGATTACAGGCATGAGCCACCATGCCCGGCCCTTGAATTTCTTATAATAGCCATTCTGACTCATGTAAGATGGTATCTCAGTGTGGTTTTAATTTGCATTTCTCTGATGATTAGTAATGTTGAGCATTTTCTTACATGTCTTTTGGCTATTTGCATGTCTTCTTCTGAAAAAAATATCTATTTAGGTCCTTTATCAAATTTTTAATAGAATTATTTGGTTTGTTATTGTTGTTGAATTGCTCGAATTCCTTGTATATTTTGAATATTAGTCCTCTGTCAGATTGCAAATATTTTCTCCCTTTCTGCAGGTTATCTGCTCACACTGCTGATTATTTATTTTGCTGTGCAGAAAATGTTTGATTATCTATTTTTCTGTGCAGAAGCTATTTAGTTTAATCAAGTCCTGGTTGTCTATTTTTGTTTTTATTATCTGTGCTTTTGAGGTATAGTCATGAATTCTTTGCCAAGGCAAAGAAGAGTTTTCCATAAGTTTTCTTCTAGTATTTTTGTACTAATTGATCTTCCACTTAAGTCTTTAATCCATCTTGAGTTGATTTTTGTATATGGTGAAAGTAGAGGTCCAGTTTTATTTAACCCAATTTTCCCAGATCTGTTTTTTAAAATAGGTGTCCTTTTCCCAGTGTATGTTCTTACTGGCTTTGTCAAAGATAAGTTGGCTACAAATACGTGACTTTATTTCTGGGTTCTCTATTCTGTTCCATTGATTTATGTGTCTATTTTTATACCAGTACCATAGTGCTGGGTTACTATGTTCTTGTAATATAATTTGAGATTAGATAATGTGATGCCTCAAGTTTTGTTATTTTTGCTTAGGGTTGTTGCAGCTATTCAGGCATCTATTTTGTTCCATATAAAGTTTAAGATTGTTTGCTGTAATTCTGTGAAAAATGATATTGGTATTTTGATAGAGATTGGATTGACTCTGTAGATTGCTTTGGGCACTATTGTATTTTATAACAAGATTAAGTTTTATAAATAAATATCATTTTAACTATTTTAATTCTTCCAATCTCTGAGCATAGAATGTTTTTCCACTTGCTTTTGTCATCTACAATTTCTTTCTTCAGCGTTTTGTACTTTTCATCGTTGACATCTTTCACTTCTTTGGTTAAATATATTCCTATGTATTTTATTTTTAGTAGGTATTATATATATGAGTGCCTGGTTGATTTTCTTTCCAACTGGGTTGTTTTGAAATATAGAAGCACTACTTATTTTTGTACATTCACTTTTATTCTGCAAGTTTATTGAATTCATTTATCAAATTTAAGAGATTTTTGCTAGAGTGTTTAGGGTTTTATACATACAAGATCATATCATCAGACAATAGGAGTAGCCTGACTTTGTTCAAATTTGAATTCCTTTTAATTCTTTCTCTTGCCTTATTTTTTCTGTCTAGGACTTTCAATACAGTGTTGAAAGTGGGCACCTGTGTCATGTTCCAGCTCTTAGAAAAAATGTTTTTAACTTTTCTACTTTCTGTGTGATGTGGGCTGTTGCTTTCTCATATATGGTCTTTACTATTTTGAGGTATGTTCCTTCTACATCTAGTTTTTTGAAGGCTTTTATGATAAACAGATATTGATTATTTTCTACATCAGTTGAGATGACCATACGGTTTTTGTCCTTGATTCTGTTTATATAATGAATCACGTTTATTGCTTTGTGTATGTTGAGCCATCTTATATCCTGGTATAAAATGCACTTGATAGAAATGCTATCTTTTTTATTTGCTCTTGGATTCAATTTGCTAGTATTTTGTTCAGGATTTTTGTGTCCATGTTTATTAGGGGTATTGGTCTGTAGTTTCCTTTTTCTGTTTTGTTTTGTCCTTGTGTGCTTTGGGTTTCAGGGTAATGATGGCCTCATAGAACGAATTATCACTCCTCTTCAATTTTTTGGAACAGTTTGGAAAAAGTGGTACCAGTTCTTCTTTTAACATTTGGTAGAATTTGGCTATGATTCCATCTGGTCCTGACATTTTTCTCGTTGGGAGAATTTTTACTACTGATTCAATCTTGGGAGGTTGTGTATTTCCAATAATGTATCTATTTCCTGTAGGCTTGTTAATTTGAAGCATACAGTTGTTCATATTAGTCTCTGATGATATTTTTGTATTTCTGTGATATCAGTAGTACTTTCTTATTTTTCTTTTTGATGTTGTTTATTTGGATCTTCTACTTTCTTGCTTAGTTTAGCTAGTAGTTTATCCATTTTGTTTATCGTTTAAGCAAACTTCTCATTTATTTCATCATTTGTATTGCTTTCCTTTTCTCTATTTCACCCTAGTTCTATTTTGATCTTTGTTATTTCTTTCCTTTTGCTGATTATGGGTTTGATTTGTTCGTGCTTTTTTAGTTTGTTAATGTGCATAATTATGTTTTTCATTTGTAATCTGGTTGTTCATTTGTAACCTTTCTACTTTTTTTGTTGTAGGCATTTAATGCTATAAACTTTCCTGCTAGCTCTGATTTAGCTACATCTTTTAAGTTTTGGTATGTTGTGTTTAAATTTTCATTTCTTTCAAAAATATGTTCAAAATTTATTTTAATTTCTTCATTGCCTAATAATCATTCAGAATAGTGATGCTTAGCTTCCATGAAGCTTCTCTTGTTATTAATTTATTGTTTTATTCCAATCTGGACTGATAAGATACTTGATATCATTATTTTTGAAAATTTGTTGATGCTTGTTTTATGTCCTAACATATGTCTTATCTTGGAGAATGTTCCTTGAGATAATAAAAAGAATGTATAGTCTTCAGATTTGAGGTTATATTAGTCAAGGTTCTCTAGAGGGACAGAACTAATGGGATAGATGTATACACGAAGGGGAGTTTATTAGCAGAACTGACTCACACATTCACAAGGTGAAGTCCCACAATAGGCCATCTGCAAGCTGAGGAGAAAGGAAGCCAATCCGAGTCCCAAAACCTCAAAAATAGGGAAGCTGAAAGTGCAGCCTTCAGTTCACGGCCAAAGGTCCAAAACGCCCTGTCAAATCACTGGTGTAAGTCCAAGAGTCCAAAAGCTGGAGAACTTAGAGTCTGATGTTGGAGGGCAAGATGCATCCAGCATGGGAGAAAGATGGAGGCCAGAAGACTTAGGAAGTCAGTTTTTCCACGTTCTTCTGCCTGCTTTTATTCTGGCCATTCTGACAGCTGATTAGACTGTACCCACCCAGATTGAGGGTGGGTCTGTGTTTCCCAGTCCCCTGACTCAAATGTTAATCTCATTTGGCAACACCCTCACAGATGTACCCAGGAACAATACTTTGTATCCTTCAATCCAATCAAGTTGGCACTCAGTATTAACCATCACGGGGTAGAATGTACTGTAAATGTCTGCTAGGTCCATTTGTTCTCTAATTTAAGTCGAATGCTTCTGTGTTGATTTTCTGTCTTGATAATCTGTCTAAGCTTTAAGTGGGATGTTGAAGTTCCTCACTGTTGTTGTATTGCTATATATTTATCTGTTTATTTCTAGTAATGTTTTATAAATCTGGGTGCATTGAGGAGTTTTTATCTATTATTTTATTATTAAGATTTCTAAGCTTTTTTATCCTCACCCCCAGGAATATCAATAATTAATATATTCAGTTGCTTTATGTAGTCCCACATGTCTTGAAGTCTTTGTTTATTATTATTTGTTTTCCTTTATGTTTGTCAACTGGATTTTTTCAAAAGGACTACCTTCAATTTCTGAAATTATTTATTCTGCTTGGTCTAGTCTATTGATGAAGCTCTCAAATGCATTTTGTATTTCCTTCAATGAAATTCTCAGTTCCAGAATTTATGTTTGTTTTTTAATACATGTATCTCCTTGATAAATTTCTTATTCATATTCTGAATTGACTTTCTGAGTTCTTTGTACCGTTTTATAGTTTTTCTTGCATCTCATTGAGTTTCTTTAAAATCAATATTTTAAATTATTTATCTTGGATTATTTAAAACAAATTATTTTCATTAATGTAGGTACATAGTCAGTGTATATATTTATGAAGTACATGAGATGTTTTGATACAGGCACTCAATGTATAATAATCACATCATAAAAAATGGGGTATCCAGCCCCTCAAGCATTTATCCTTTGTGTTACAGACAATACTATCTTGTATTTTGAGGGCTTCTTTTTCATTAGAGTCTATTGCTGTAGAATTATTGTATTCCTTTTGGGGTATCATATTATTTTGCTTTTCACTTCTCCTGTGTTTTTGATATCTGCACATCTGTTGTCATAGTTACTTCTTTTATTTTTGAATTTACTTTTGTTCATAAGGGTAACATCTCTTTTGAAGATGTGAGGATGATATTTGTTGGGTATGGACTTTTGGCTTTGTTTCTAGGTGTGCGCAGTGATAAAGTCTCTGTAGGATTTCTTTGGCCTCAGTTTATTAGGGTGTGGCTATTGGTGGAGACTGGTGAAATTGTGCCGGGGACTGGACTGAAAGATGGGGCCTTCTGCAGGTTCCAAAGGTGGTGCTGGTGGGCTTTGTATGTCTATTCTTGTGACTTGGGGCAGTATATGGTGACACCTTTGTTGATGGTTCCAGGCAGGCCAATTCTTGGGCATCTGAGTGACTTTCTAAGATGCTGGTTGTAGAAGCAGTATACTAAGTGGGTGAGCAGGCTCTCATGCTCCTGGGAAGCCAGGCTGGCATAGGTGATGGTTGTAGCAGTGGTGGTTATATACTTTTCTGTTTCCCAAGTTCTGTACTCTTGTGTTGTCAGTGGTGACAGTGGTTGCAGTGGGCTGGCCTCCAGGCCAGTAGGTGGCCCTTGCAGGTATAAGCCACCCAAGGCGATAGCAATAGGATGTAAATTCCTGACCTCTGTCTACCAGGAGACATGCTCAGATATCCCAGTTGGCGGATTATGTTGTGGAACCCCACACTCTGTTTTATGGAGAACCAAAGCTGGGTGGCTCCAAACTGGACAAGCTTGCACTCAGGTCCGCCAGCAGCAAGTGCATGCACCAGCTGTGATGGAGGAGGCAAGTGGGGAGGTACTCAGGCCTCAGGTGAAATGCTTGGGTGAGTTTTTACCACTGCTGCACTGAGGTCCTGCTACAGGCAGCATGTGGGTGGTCCCAGTGGCAACAGTTTTGGCCAGCGGTTGGAGGACTGTGTCCCTCTTCCACCCCGGTCCTTGTGGGGCTCCTTTGCCTGTCCCAGCTGTCACAGTTGAGTTTGCTGTTCAGTCAGACCAGACAGTTTGCTTCTAGTCCATAACTCATCCCTGTGCTATAGGAGCCCCCACCCAGCTCAAGCCCAGGCCTCTGTGACACCTCTCATCCTGCTCAGTTCATGGGGATATGCTAGCAGCTGGGGTGCATGCCATGTTCGCTTCTCAGTCCTGGTTGTGAGGCTCCAACCTCCACTCAAGCCCAGGCTTCTTAAGCTGGTGCTCAAGTTTTTCTAATGCCTGGACTAGCACCACTGGTTCCCTGGACCATACACAGTTTGTTAACAGCTAGGATCAAGAACAGTGTCTTACTGTAGCTGCTTAGGTTTCAGGGCATGAGCCAGCCACTCCCTAAGTTAGATTCAGGGTTGAAAGAGTCAAGTTGCATTCTGGTGGCTGGATTTTACAATTCCCCAGGGGAAAAGTGGACTGCAGAAAGACACTCACTCACCCTCTCTCATAGTGGGGATTCACTCTCAGTTCCTGGTCTATCATGGTCATATAAGCTGCCTGTATTTTTTTCCCCCCTTCTTTCTCAATTTTGGAGATTCATTTGGCTTTTCTGTTGAATTCCTATGTTCCCTCTTGGATAATATATTCAAAGTGTGATTGCCTACAAACCATTTTCATTCTTCTAAAAGGATGAGGCATACTAGAAATGCTTCTAGGCAGCCATCTTGGGAAAATTAAAAAAAAAAATTGCTGTTTTACTTTGTTTCTTTTGTTGCGTAGTGCTTCCCTGATTGGTGGTAATCTTTGTGGCTGTGTGCTGGTGTCTGTGAATTTGAAGAAGTAAGTCCCTGTTCTATCTTTGCAGACTGGCTTTGCATGGGAAAGCCCTTAATTAGTCAGACTGTCAGGAAATTCTGGGGATGCCATCTGGCCTGGTCCATGGATGGGCTTGCTGCTAGAGTTCAGACAGGTTGACCTGGTGCCTAGGGCAGCAGCTTGGTGGGCCTGGTGCGTGTTCCACCCGATTGGGTCTGGAGCCTGGATCCGCTGTGGTGGTACTGGTTTGCAGGGGAGGGCCTGAAGCCTGTATTCATGAGGGCTGTCTTTAAACCTGTCAGGCATGGGCTGACCTGGCACTTGAGTAGGCCTTAAACCTGAGTCTCCAAGGATCAGCCAGACATTGAGATTGACCTGGAGCCTGAGTCCATGGGGCCTGGCCTGGCACGGCACTGGGGTATGCTGGAGACCGAGTCCATGAATGTGAGTCTAGTTCCTTGGTCTGTGGGGAAAGAGACTAACCTAAAACCTGGGTCTTCCTGGGTATACCTGGATCCTAAGTGCTTGGGACAAGACTGGCTCCAGGGTCTATTGAAGTGGGCCTGAACTTTTGATTTGCTGAAGCAGGCCCACTGGCACCTGGGGCCATGGGGATCAACCTGAAGCCTCCAGCTGGCCTGGTGCTGAGGCAGGTGTAAAGCCTGGGTCTGCAGTACTGGTATGGAGCTTGAAGTTACTGCTGCTGGTTGGCCTGATGCCCAGAGCCATGGGGGCTGGCCTGGGGCCCTGGGGCCATTGGGATAAGCCTAGAAGCTTGTTGTGTGGGTGCTGGTCTGAAGGCTAGGTACACAAGGGCTACCCTGGGTCCTAGGGCTATGGGAACAGGCCTGGAACGTGAGTCTACATGGGCAGTCCTGCATCCTGTGTCCATAGGGGCTGAACCAGCACTGGAGTCTACTGAGATGGGCCTAGCTCCAGAGTCTGCTGGAGGTTGGAGCTATAGGGGCCAGCCTCAAGAGTGGTGCTTCAGGGTCTCACATGACACTGGGCAGGCCTGGAGTCTGTGTGCATGAGTGTCAGCCTCATGCTTGAGGTCAGTGGTGTCAACCTGGTGCTGGGGTAGACATGAAGCCTGGGGCTATGTGAGTTAATATAACTCTGGACTGGTCTGGAACCTGGGTTGGTCTTGGAGTCTGGGGCTACAGGGCTTGTCCTGGTGCTAGGTGGGCCTGGCGTCTGTGTCGGCAGAGGCTGGCCTGAAGGCTGAGTCTCCAGGTTCTGCTAGGGCTGAGTGGGTGGGACTAGTGTGGAGTGGGCCTGAAGCCTGGGGCCATGGAAGCCAGCCTGGTGCTGGGGACAATCTGGAGCCTGGGGTTTTATCTGGCAGTATGTCAAGCCCTAAGACCAAGTCTGCCAGGCATGTGTGAAGCTCAGGGCTGTGGGATCTGGCCTGGCACCAGGGTAAGCATACAGGCTCAGTCTACAATTACAGCCTGGAGTATTGGGCTTTGGGTTGAGGTCTGCCAAGTGCTGAGTTTTACTGGTGCAGGCCCAGTGCTGGGATCTGAGGCAAAGTCCATTGTTCACTTGCATCTTCTTCCTTCATATAGAGGGTATATCTCTCTAGAATATGTTACCTAGGATTTAGGGGAAGTATGATGCAGACAATGTAAAACTGTCTCTCCTACCCTCTTCAATGCACCTTTTCTTATTTTTGTGCTACACCCGGGTGCTGTAATCTCTTGTGTTTACGTTTTCTGAATACCTATTATAGTTTCATTTCTACTCATTTTGATTTTCAATTACCTTTTCTTTTTTAACTACTATAGCTATATTTATCTCTTCAAGAATGCAACTAATACATTCTATTATTTTGTCTTACTATTTAATGAAATGAGTTTTATCTGGAATAAATTTGTGTTCTAATTATTGGCTGACACTTCTAATGTTATTTCATATGATTTATAATTTTTGTTTACACATTCATTTTGTGTGTGAGGTTTTATGTTTATGTTTTTTCCCTCTCTAGATCTACTTTACTCTTTCTAAACATTCCTTCCTTTCCAGTCATTTTTGTGTTTGCCTCTGCATGGCTCAGACCTTCGGTGCAAAACCATGTCTTGTAATCATTGTTAATATTTCCATTCTTGTAGTGATATTAAATTCCATAAATGAACCAGTGAAGAGTGTGGTTTGCTTTCTGGAACTTTACACATTCCCTATACCCATAGCTTCTAATCAAACAACTACGTCAAAAATAAGTTTCTCAGCATCTTTGCATCTGTAAGGGGCCCTACTTTATCTCCTGGCTTCAGGTATGACTGGCTCTAATATCCATATCTCAGATGCAGAACAATATTTTTTCATTTCCCTGCAGGAACCCATCTCTTATAGGTCTGTGTATTTAGCCTGATTCTACATTATATTTCCATTCAATTTCTTGTCATAAGGATGCTTATTTTACTTTCAGTCACAATTATGCTTTTTTAATTTTAAAAATTGTGTTATCCACGTATGTGAGACTTTTATGTTGCTCAAAGCAATAAATATTGTTGTCTTCACCTTTTTCAATGCCTCAGCAGCATTCATTAGATTTTGTTATTCCTCCTTTCATACAATACTTATCTCAGTTTTTACCACATACATGCCTGATTTTCTTCTCTCTCACTAGCTACTCCTCCAGCTCTGTTTTTGGCTTCTCCTCCAAAAGACCTCTATCATGTTGGAATTCCTTAAGATACAATTCTGGGTTTTCTTCTCCTCCCTAGCTGTTCTCTTTCTAGGCGTTTTCAATAATTTCCACAGCATAGCATCAATTACTAACTATATGGAGATTCATTTTTAAATGTATATCTCCAGCCTAGAAATTTCTCCTGGGCTCAAGATACCTATATCCAATATCTTATTTCACTATCTTTTATGCATCTCACAGATATTTTAAATCAGATGTTAAAATTAAACTCTTGATTTCCTCCAAATTAGTTCCTCGCCAAGTCTTACTAATCTCAGAATGCAACAGCACCCTTCAATTACTCGCTCAAGCCAGAAAATGTGAAGGCATCTGTGTTTCTATTATTTTCCTCATAGTTCACACACATATATACACACACATACATACTTCTAACTCATCAGAAAATCCTAGTAATTCTACCTTCTAAATAGATTTGAATCCATATACTTTTCTCCATATCCAGTGTCACACTTTAGCACAGGCCATTCTTATCTCTTATATGGGTTGCCATGATAGCCTTTAATTGGTCTTCCATTTCTATTCCCCTATTACCACCAGTTCACAGTAATTCATTCTAGACAAAGTAACCAGAGTGATCTTTTTATGTAACCATGTAAATCTAATCATGTTACGTTCCTGGTTAAACCTTTCAATGATTTTCAAATGCACTTGGAATAAAACTGAAAAAAGCCTTACCATGATCTACAAACTCTGAATAACCCTGTCCCTAAGTAACTCTTCTGTTTTACTTAGTACCATTCATTTCTTCATTCATTATATCCTTAATATGGCTTTTTATTTTTAGTTCCTAAGAGAAAACTACATCAGGGCTTTAGCTCTTGTTCTACAGTCTTCCTTCAAGATTTTTTTTTACCAAGGAATTTGTATAACTGCTTCTTCTTGTCATTCCTGCCTCAGTGTATACGCTACCTGTACAAGGAGCCCTTTCATTTTAAATAATACCCCCCTTTATTCTGTTATAAAGCATCTTTGTTTTCTTCCCCACATTTGTAAAATGCTGTTATTATTTGACTCACATATTTATTTAGAAAATTTTCCAGTCTTGTTCTTCATTATTATTGAATTCACACTGACCTCTAGCACTAAAATATCAAACACTTTCTATATAGTTTGAAAGCAAGTAATTGGTGACATATCATTTATATAAATAAAAAAGAGAAGCCAGTGGGTAAGCACCATGTGAGCCTCCAAGTCCACACTCAGATTGTCAGAGAGAAGGTATGCCTAATTTCCAGGGATACTTGCATGCAAACAAAAGAGAATATCCATTTTACATTCCTGTTTTCAAGACAATGTTTTATAGGAAGACTATTCTCATTAAAAAAGTTTAAACCATTGAACATTTGTGTCTACATTAACAAATATAGCATGCATGGCTACATTCAACATTATCTACTAAGTTTTGTTTGGGGAAAAATGTCCTTTTAACTCAAAAGACTATGCTTATATAACTGCTGTTATTATACACACACTTGACGTCTCTAAGAAATAAATTTAAGTTCCTCTTCTTGTAATAGGTCTTTACAAAAACTTAATGGTACTTAAACTAGTAAATGACTTCCCAATATTTTGATTACTATGATTAAAATACCTGGCACACATAGCTTTAAGGTCAGTCAGTATCAAACTGTGAGCTGTGCAAGAAATATAGAATAGAGATCTATACGTGGACACTTTTTGTTTAATTGTCCTTTGAATAACATTCCAATGGCAATTGAATAGTGCAGCTGTTTGTAATCAACTTAGTACTGTGATCTCTTGAGAATGTATGATTTGTAACTGCTGCTGAATTTTGCATTTATGTTGGTCTAAATCAGGTTAGTTTATTTAAAAACTAGTGTGTTTTATAAGGGCAAAATATAAATAATAGCATTTATTAAAACTGCCTGTGATTTGTGAGCAATGTTATTCTAGAATTCCTTCCCCCTCATCTTTCTGCTCAAAACAAGCTATTTTAAAATCATTTCCATATAGCTAAACACGATGCTACTAACATGCTATCTGCAATATTCTAAGTTTCCCAATTGAAGAGATGAACTTAAATGAGTCACATACATTCGATCAACTGGTGCTTTCTATGACCAAAAGCTTGCATTTGCCATATGTGTTGGGACGGGGAGGGAAGAGTAGAAAAAGTGAAACATCTATAAATAAAAGCTGTGACAGAGGCTGAATAAGGTTATAATTAACTTTTCTTAATCAATAAAACCACCTATGAGTAAATATTATTGTTATTCTCATTTAAAATGTAAGGAAATGGAGACTAAGAGAAGTAAAATGGCTTGTACCTCATCACACAGCTATGAGAGGCAAAAAGTTAAACTCAAACCAGATCTGTTTCACTCTAAATCTTCACCTTTTAATGATCCTGCTATACAACTTCCCTAAGCTTTCAGAAATTTAATGCATGCTTTTCACAAACATAAGACAAAAGTGGACAAGAAGCAAATATGAGGAATCCTTTTGGAAACTATTATATTATGCCAGGTTTTGAACTAGGGTGACCACAGTAAGAATGTTAAATTTAGAAAATGAAGGAAAAAAATGGCTGATAGGACGCAGGACTAACTTGCAGCTCCCATTCAGATTGACAGAGCAGCATGTGGAGACTCACTTCATAAACTTTTGCCGCAAGAACTACTGCAGAAACATTCGAGGAAAGCCAAGAGAATCCACAGACCCTTTAAAGGAAGCAGCTGGCTGCTACAGGCTCCATGAGACAGCTAAAAAACTGTGAGTGCCCAAAGTGTGAGAGAGGGAATGTCTGACCCTGAACACACAACCTCACTGGGGAACCTGAAGGTCCAGATCACAGGAGAAGGACCTTACCTGGAGCTGAGATGAATTTAGAGAGCCAAGTGAAATATAGGGGTAGAGGAAGCAGCAGGAAGAGCCCTGTTGGCACTCTCATTCCCCAGGGAAGCCATTCCTGACTTTCTCTTGGAGGGCTCTTTGGGAAGGGCTGCCAGTGGAACTAGGAAAAGACCACAGGGAAAGAGAATAAAATACCTAGGAATCCAACTTACAAGGGATGTGAAGGACCTCTTCAAGGAGAACTACAAACCACTGCTCAAGGAAATAAAAGAGGATACAAACAAATGGAAGAACATTCCATGCTCATGGGTAGGAAGAATCAATATCATGAAAATGGCCATCCTTCCCAAGGTAATTTACAGATTCAATGCCATCCCCATCAAGTTACCAATGACTTTCTTCACAGAATTGGAAAAAACTACTTTAAAGTTCATATGGAACCAAAAAAGAGCCCGCATCGCCAAGTCAATCCTAAGCCAAAAGAACAAAGCTGGAGGCATCACACTACCTGACTTCAAACTATACTACAAGGCTACAGTAACCAAAACAGCATGGTACTGGTACCAAAACAGAGATATAGATCAATGGAACAGAACAGAGCCGTCAGAAACAATGCCACATATTTACAACTATCTGATCTTTGACAAACCTGAGAAAAACAAGAAATGGGGAAAGGATTCCCTATTTAATAAATGGTGGTGGGAAAACTGGCTAGCCATATGTAGAAAGCTGAAACTGGATCCCTTCCTTACACCTTATACAAAAATCAATTCAAGATGGATTAAAGACTTAAATGTTAGACCTAAAACCATAAAAACCCTAGAAGAAAACCTAGGCATTACCATTCAGGACATAGGCATGGGCAAGGACTTCATGTCTAAAACACCAAAAGCAATGGCAACAAAAGCCAAAATTGACAAATGGGATCTAATTAAACTAAAGAGCTTCTGCACAGCAAAGGAAACTACCATCAGAGTGAACAGGCAACCTACAAAATGGGAGAAAATTTTTGCAACCTACTCATCTGACAAAGGGCTAATATCCAGAATCTACAATGAACTCCAACAAATTTACAAGAAAAAAACAAACAACCCCATCAAAAAGTGGGCGAAGGACATGAACAGACACTTCTCAAAAGAAGACATTTATGCAGCCACAAAACACATGAAAAAGTGCTCACCATCACTGGCCATCAGAGAAATGCAAATCAAAACCACAATGAGATACCATCTCACACCAGTTAGAATGGCGATCATTAAAAAGTCAGGAAACAACAGGTGCTGGAGAGGATGTGGAGAAATAGGAACACTTTTACACTGTTGGTGGGACTGTAAACTAGTTCAACCCTTGTGGAAGTCAGTGTGGCGATTCCTCAGGGATCTAGAACTAGAAATTCCATTTGACCCAGCCATCCCATTACTGGGTATATACCCAAAGGACTATAAATCATGCTGCTATAAAGACACATGCACACGTATGTTTATTGCGGCATTATTCACAATAGCAAAGACTTGGAACCAACCCAAATGTCCAACAATGATAGACTGGATTAAGAAAATGTGGCACATATACACCATGGAATTCTATGCAGCCATAAAAAATGATGAGTTCATGTCCTTTGTAGGGACATGGATGAAATTGGAAATCATCATTCTCAGTAAACTATCGCAAGAACAAAAAACCAAACACCACATATTCTCACTCATAGGTGGGAACTGAACAATGAGAACACATGGACACAGGAAGGGGAACATCACACTTCGGGGACTGTTGTGGGGTGGGGGGAGGGGGGAGGGATAGCATTGGGAGATATACCTAATGCTAGATGACGAGTTGGTGGGTGCAGCGCACCAGCATGGCACATGTATACATATGTAACTTACCTGCACGTTGCGCACATGTACCATAGAGCCTAAAGTATAATAATAATAATAATAATAAAAAAATGCATATCATCGTTCAAAAAAAAAAAAAAAAAGAAAAGACCACAGGGAGAAGAAAACTTCTAGGTGAACTTCGTAACAATTTTGACTAAATGCAAAGTTTCCTGGACACAATCTGGGGTAGGGAGTGAACCAGGAGTGCAGATATGAGCATACAAACTGGTAGGTGGGGAGGCACAAAACCTTAAAGCCCTGCTTTCTTTCCTGGCAGGGAGGCTTGTAGTCTGGGGCAAAGTTCTCAGCCCTGCTCACTGGCTGCCTGGAAATAAACTTGGTGCTATGGAGGGGCAGGGTCAGAGTGAGACTGGCCTTTCAGGCTGTGTGAGAGCTGGGTGAGGCCTGTCACTGCTCTTCTCCCACTTCCCTGGAGACCTCTATGACACAACATAATCCTCCTGGGGATGTAACTCCATTGGCCTGAGAACCACACACTTAGCCCCCACAGCAGTAGTACCAAGCCCTGCCCAAGGAGAGTCTGAGCTCAGACACACTTAACCATGCCCCCACCTGATGGTCTTTCTCTACCTGCCCTGGGAGCTAAAGACATAGGAAATAATCCCTTTGGAGCTCTACAGCCCTGCCCACTGCCTGAGAAACCCAAATACTTATCCAGGCAACTCTAAGGAAAGCTGGTATCCTCCCTATACTACAACAGCTGATGCTCTCTTGAAAGTGCCACCTCCTGGGTGGAGGCCAACCAACACAAAACCAGTGCACTAAACAAAAACACAACCAAGGACTTACACAGACTCCACTTCACTCCCCAGCTACCTACCAGAGCAGGTGCTGGTATTCACACCTGAGAGACCTGAAGATGGATCACATCACAGGACTCTTTGCAGACACTCCCCAGTACCAGCCCAGAGCCAGGTAGCTCCACTGGGTTGCTAGATCCAGAAGAGAAACAACAATCATTGCAGTTTGGCCCTCAGGAAGGCCGATCCATAAGGAAAGGGGGAGAGCACAATGAAGGAGCACCCTGTAGAACAAAAGAATCTGAACAACAGCCCTTGAGCCCCAAATCGTCCCTCTAAGATAGTCTACCCAAGTGAGAAGGAACCAGAAAAACAATTCTGGTAATATAACAGAACAAGGTTTGTTAACGTGCACAAAATATTCAAACAAGCTCACCAGCAATGGATAAAAACCAAGAATAAATCTCTGAATTGCCAGGAAAATAATTCAGAAGGTTGATTATTAAGTTACTCAAGAGGCAACAGAGAAAGGCTAATATCAACTTAAATTTAAAAAAAAGATAAAAGATGTAGATGAAAAAAATCTACAGAGAAACAGCATGAAACAATCACAACTTCTTGAAATGAAGGACACACGTAGAGAAATGCAAAATACACTGGAAGTATCAGCAATCAAAGAAGTAGAAGAAAGAACTTCAGAGCTCAAAGAAAGGGCTTTTGAATTAACCCAATCTGACAAAGAAAAAAAATTTTTTAAAAATGAACAAAGTCTCCAAGAAGTATCAAATTAAATGACTGAACCTAAAAATAATGGGTATTCCTGAGGAAGAAGAGAAATCTAAATGTTTGGGAAGCATATTTGGGGGAAAAATCAAGAAAACTCCCTGGCCTTGTTAGAGATCTAGAAACTTAAAGACCACCCCGGAAATTCATTGCAAAAAGATCATCACCTAGGCACATAGTCATCAGGTTATCTAAAGTCAAGACAAAGGAAAGAATCTTAAGAGCTGTGAGGCAAAAGCACTGGATAACCCATAAAGGAAAATCTATCGGATTAACAGCAGATTTCTCAGCAGAAACCCCACAAGCTAGAAGGAATTGGGTTCCTATTTTTAGCCTCCTTATATAAAACAATTATCAATCAAGAATTTTGTATCCAGCAAAACTAAGCTTAATAATTGAAGGAAAGATACCATCTTTTTCAGACAAATGCTGAGAAAATTTGCCAGTACCAAGCCAGCTATACAAAACTGTTAAAAGGAGCTCTAGACTGGGCGTGGTGGCTCAGGCCTGTAATCCTAGCACTTTGGGAGGCCGAGGTGGGTGGATCACTTGAGGTCAGGAATTCAAGACCAGCCTGGCCAACCTGATGAAACCACATCTCTACTAAAAATACAAAAATTAGCTGAGCGTGGTGGTGGGTGCCTGTAATTCCAGCTACTTGGGAGACTGAGGCAGAAAAATTGCCTGAACCTGGGAGGTGAAGGTTACAGTGAGTTGGGATCATGCCACTGCACTCCAGCCTGGGTAACAGAGAAAGACTTTGGGGGGGGGAAAAAAAGCTCTAAATCTTGAAACAAATCCTTGAATACACCATAATAGAACCTCCTTAAAGCATAAATCTCACAGGGCATATAAAACAATAACACAATGAAAAAAAGGTATTCAGGTAACAACTAGCATGATCAATAGAATACTACCTTACTTATCAATATTAAAGCAGTACAAATATGGAGCCAGCCCAAATGCCTATCAATCAACAAGTGTATAAAGAAAATGTGGTATATATATATCATGGAATACTACTCAGCCATAAAAAGGAACAAAATAATGGCATCCACAGCAACCTGGATAGGGTTGGAGACCATTATTTTAACTGAAGTAACTCAAGAATGGAAAACCAAACATTGTATGTTCTCACTCATAAGTGGGAGCTAAGCTATGAGGACACAAAGGTGTAAGAATGATACAATAAAGGACTTTGGGGACTAAAGGGAAATGGGGGAGGGGACTGAGGGATAAAAGTCTACACATTGGCACATTGGGTAGAGTGTACACTGCTCAGTGATGGATGCACCGAAATCTTGGAAATTGCCACTAAAGAAATTGTCTATGTAAAAAATACCACTTGTTCCCCAGAAACCTATTGAAATAAAAAATTAAAATTAAAAAAATAAGTAAAATTTAAAAAAATCTTGTTTTAACAAAGAAAAACACACCAAATACATTCAAATATCCTTAAAAAATAAATAAAATGAAAAACAAGCAAGATTACTAGAAGAGTACTTAGTGACTCATTGGACATGGAAGGATTGGAATGAGTCAGTGATCAATGGGATAATGATAGTGACGCTAGCAAAAAAAGTGAAGTCAAAAAGAAATGACCCTTAAACATATGAAGATATATTTATCACATACAATTAAAGAAATGCAAATTAATAATATGCTGAAATACTCTGCTATCAGATAAGCAACAATTTAAAAATATGCCAAGACTCTGGTTTCAGCAATGACATGTGAAAGACCTTAGAAGCTGTCACTCTCATCCTTACAACAAGAAAAAAAATCCTGATAAACTGAAAATTAATGATTTTTCTTGGAACCATTAGAGAATTGAAGTAACGGAGAAAGTCATCATCTGGAAATCTCTACAGATGAGAATCCAGAGAGTCATAGCAAAGATCTGCTTACCTAAAGCAAGAGTGGCTGGAACCATAATATGGTAGGACCACTTAAATGGTAATTTTGACTGCATTCATAGAGGATAAATGAAGAGGTGCAATAGGAGTGAGAATCTTATGGCAGCCCAGCTTTACGAAACTCCTACAAAATAATAATTTTACCTTCAGAAACCCCGGTAGGTTCTCACAGTAAGAATTCTGAGGAGTTCCCCTCCTGGCTTTAGCAGGAGAAGAAGAGTAATCATTGTGAAATATTCTCATGATGTTCTCCACAACAAAGAGTTGTTCTACAAGGAAAAAGACTATCAGAGCCTTATTCCAGTTGGCAGAAGGATATTCCTTTTGCTCCAGCCTTCCTGTCTCACCAAAGGACAACATGTGGTGGGAGGAGGTATACCACTGAATAAACACTTGTGAGGAGACATTTGGCCATTAAAATGTTGAAAATTAATCAAAATATTCTGGAAAGTTGTTCCTCTTTCATGCCTAACACCACACTAACAAGGCCTAGAGAATAATTTATAGCCTTAAATAAATATATTAGGGAAAAAAATCTAATCTTAATGAACTAAGATTTCACCATAGAAAAATAACAAAAAAATTTAAGTAAAAAAAGGAGAAAATAGTGAAATTATAAAAATTAGAGCAAAAACCAATGAAACTGAACACAGAGAAACAATAGAAAAAAGAATGAAAATACAATCTGTTGTTATAGAAATATTAATAAAATTGATACAAATCTAGCTAAGCTAAACAAGAATTTTTGACTTCACTTTTTTTGCTAGCATCACTATCATAACGGGTCATTATTACTGATTGCATGTATATTAAAAGGATAATAAAGAAATACCATGAACAATTTTTTACCACAAATTTGATCATTTAGATGAAACTGACAAATTCCTTAAAAGACACAAACTACCAAAAGTAATATAAGAGAAAAAAATAATCTGCAAGACCTGTATCTATTAAAAATTAAATCAATAATTAATAACTTACTAAAAGAGAAAGCAACAAACCCAGATAGTTTTGCTGGCAAATTCTATTGAACACTTACTGAGGAAACAATATCAATTCTCCACAGTCTTTTCTAAGAGATAAAAGAAGTAGGAACACTTCTTAATTCATTCTACGAGGCCACCATCCCCTTAATTCCAAAACCAGACTAAAGACATTACAAGAAAGGAAAACTATAGGCCAACATCTCCCTTGATCAGAGATGGAAAAATCTTCGACAAAATAGGAAATCCAGCAATGAATATATAAAATTATATACCATCATCAAGTAGGATTTCAGTTGTGTAACACTGGCTCAAGATTTAAAAATCAGGCTGGGTGTAGTGGCTCACACCTGGAATTTCAGTGCTGTGAGAGGCCGAGGCAGGTGGATCGCTTGAGCCCAGGATTTCAAGACTAGCCTAGGCTTTGAACAAAGTGAGACCCAGGCCCTGGCATGGTGGCTTACCCCTGTAATCCCAACAATTTGGGAGGCTGAGGTGGACAGATTGCTAGAAACCTGAAGTTCAAGATCAGCTTGGGCAACATGGCAAAACCTCATCTGCACTAAAACTAAACTAAACTAACTAACTAAATAAATTGGACTAAATTTTAAAAAATAAATACAAATTTTAAAAATCAATCTGTATAATTTCCTAAATCAACATACTAAATAAGAAAAATCGTACAATCACATCAATTGATACTGGAAAAATACATGACAAAATTCTTAAAATGTTCATAGTTTTAAAAAATTTAACGAACTATTAATATAGTGTATTTTTTTCAGTGTGATAAAGAACATCTTCAAAAAGTTTATGGCTAACAACGTACTTGATGGTAATAAACTGGATATTGTTTCCCTTAAGGTCCAGAAAAAGAGAAGGATATTATCCTTTATCACTCTTATTCAGTACCGTCTTGGCAGTGCTACATATTGCAATAAGACAATAAAATGAAATTAAAGTTATATACATTAAAACAAAGAAATAAAATGCCTTTGTTTACAGATGACATTATTGTACATGTAGAAACTTTTTTAAATCAACAACACAAAAACCTTCCAGGACAAATAAAACAGTGTAACAAGGTCACAGGAATACAAAGTTAACATACAAAAGTCAATCTACAAAACTATTATACTCAGGTGACGGATACCCTAAATGCTCTGACTTTGATGACTATGTAATATATATATATATATATATATATATATATATATATATAAAGTATTATGTATTAAATACCTTTATACAAATAAAGGAAAGAAAAATAAATAAGAACTGATGGATAGATAGATTAGAAAGAAAGCTAGATTGATAGGTGTGTATGTGTGCGTGTGTGTGTTAGCATATACGCACTCTGTATACCCTTTGCCTTCAGCAAGCACCTCAGTGGGTTGTGTTTTTTTTTCTTGGTGGAATGACCCAAACATTTATTTCTGAAGGGTCTAGGCCGTTTGTAGTCCTGCCTGGATTTGGCTGTTGTAGTTTCCCATTGACCTGAATCACAGGGCATGGTAATACTAAAAGACGTCCTAAAGGATCTCCTGTATTCTACACATACTCTTCCTTACTTCCATTGTGGAGTAGTAGACTGATTTCATTTTGATAGTCTGGGTCAGTCACTCCAACCAACACTGTAACTCCTTTCTTAGCCTGTTGACTTAGAGGTAGGAGGAGCCCAAAGTAACTAGGTTACAAGCTGAACTTCAAGTTCAATGGAATCATTGTGTCTCCTGATGGCAGCATTCCCCCCTCTGGAACTAAGACGTCTAGGCTAGCAGAACATAATGTGGTGGAAACAGGAAGCAAAAATGTTGTTAATGGGTCAGTAGGGGTGATGGTGAGTGGTGCCACTTCCACTTCCACCCCTTCATTAATGTACCCATTAATCCTGACTACGGGAGAAACAGTACCATATATTGGACACAGATTCAGGACATACACAGCCTTCTGGAGAACTTTGCCACAGCACTGAAAAGTATTGTCACCTAGTTAGCATTGTAATTGTGACTTCAAAAGGCCGTTCCATTGTTCTGTCATTCCAGCTGCTTCAGGATGATGGAGAACATAGAAAGACCAGTGAATTCCATGAGCATGAGTGCACTGTCCACACTTCTTTAGCTGTAGACTGAGTGCCTTTGTCAGAGGCAATGATCACTGTGAACATTGGTGCCATATCAAAGGCTCAGTGTTGGTCTCTGCTGCCAGTAAAGAGGGCACTCAGTGGTGGCTGTAGCCAGATCAGCCTTGGCGAGTGGAAGTCCATGTTGCTGAGCCCATGGGTAAACTCCATCCCTGCCACCATGGCCACTTTGTTCATGAGCCTATTGGGCAGTGACAGGGGTGGCTGGGGAGAGAGACAGAGTGGTGTCCATAGAACAAGTCATCCTATCCATTTGATTATTAAAATCCTCCTCTGCTGAGGTCACACTTTGGTGAGCATTCACATGAGATACAAATATCTTCACAGTTTTTGACCACTCAGGTCCACCCACATACCTCTTCCCCAAATTTCTTTGTCACCAATTTTCCAATTATGCTTCTTCCAAGTCCCTGACTATCCAGCCAATCATTGGCTATAGCCCATGAATCAGTACATGATCGCACAACTGGCCATTTCTCCTTCCAAGCAAAGTGAGCAACCAGGTGCACTGCTCAAAGTTCTGTCCACTGGGAAGATTTTCTTTTGCCACTGTCCTTCAGGGATGGCCTAGAAAAGGGCTATAGTGCTGCAGCTGTCCACTTTTGGGTGGTGCCTGCATATTATGCAGAACCATCTGTGAATCAGGCCCTAGTCTTCTCTTCTTCTGTCAACTGATCACAGGGAACTACCCATGTGACCATCGGTGCAGGCTGGGGGAGGGCAGGCAGATTGGCAGGAGTGGAGAACATAGGCATTTGAGCCACTTCGTCATGTAAATTACTTGTGCCTTCCAGACCTGCTCGAGCTCGATCACGTATATACCGCTTCCATCTGATGATGGAATGCTGCTGTGCATGCCCAATTTTATGAATAAATGGCTTAGAAAGCACCCAATTTATGATAGTCAGCTCAGGTCATATGGTGACTTAATGACCAATAGTCAAACGTTGTGTTTCTACTGTAGCCCAGCAACAAGCCAAGAGCTGTCTCTCAAAGGGAGAGTAGTTATCTGCAAAGGATGGCAAGGCTTTGCTCCAAAACCCGAGAGGCCTCCACTGTTATTCACCTATAGGGGCGTGGCAGAGGCTCCAAACAGCATCTCTATCTGCCACTGACACCTCAACCACCATTGGATCCACTGATCATATGGCCCAAGTGGCAGAGCAGCTTGCACAGCAGCCTGGACCCCTTCTGGAGCCTTCTCCTCTTCTGGACCCCACTCAAAACTGGCAGCCTTTTTGGTCACTTGATAAATGGGCCAGAGTAACACACCCAAATGGGAAATGTGTTGCCTCCAAAATCCAAATAGGCACACTAGGCATTGTGCCTCTTTCTTGGTTGTAGGAGGGGCCAAACGCAGCAACTTATTTTTCACCTTAGAAGGAATTATCTCGACAGGCCCCACACCATTAGACCCCTAAAAATTTCACTGAGGTTGAAGATCCCTGAATTTTAGTCAGATTTATTTCCATCCCCTGGCACTCATATGTCTCACCAATAAGTCCAGTGTGTTTGGGACTTCTCGCTCACTGGATTCAATCAGCATAATGTCACCAATGTAATGGACCAGTATGATATCTTGTGGAAGGGAAAAGTGATTCAGATCTTTGCAAAGAAGATTATAACACAAAGCCAGAGACTTGATATGCCCCTGAGGTAGGACAGTAAAGGTATTGCTGGCCTTGTCAGCTGAAGGCAAATTGCCTCTGCTGGGCCTTATGGACAGGAATGGAGAAAAGGGCATTTACCAAATCAATGGCTGTATACCAGTTACCAGGAGATGTGTTAATTTGCTCAAGCAATGAAACCACATCTGGTACAGCCGCTGTAATTAGAGTCACCACTTGGTTAAGCTTACGATGACCTACTGTCATTCTCCAAGATCCATCTGTCTTCTGCAAAGGCCGAATAGGAGAGGTGAACAAAGATGTGGTGGGAATCACCACCACTGCATTTTTCAAGCCTTTGATGGTGGCACTAATCTCTGCAATCCCTCTAGGGATGCGATATTATTTTGTATTTACTATATTTCTAGGTAGAGGCAGCTCTAATGGCTTCCATTTGGCCTTTCTCACCATAATAGCCCTCATGTTACCAGTCAGGGAGCCAATGTGAGGATTCTGCCAGCTGCTAAGTATGTGTATGCCAATTATGCATCCTAGCATTAAGGAAATGACTACAGGATGAGTCTGGGGACTTACTGGACCCATTGTAAGTTGGACCTGAACTAAAAGTCCATTAATTACCTGACCTCCATAAGCCCCTACTTTAACTGGAGGACAACAATGACGTTTTGGGTCCCCTGGAATCAATGTCAGCTCAGAGCCAGTATCCACTAGTCCCTGAAAAGTCTGATCATTCCCTTTTCCCCAATGCAGAGTTTCTCTGGTAAAATTCTGGAGGTCTCCTTGGGGAAGGATAGGAGAAGTATTAACAGCATAAATTGTTGGTAGTGAAGTGGGGTCCTTCCTCAAGGGGACCCAGTCTCCCCTTGATTCAAGGAGTTCTGGGTCTGTAAACTGATTCAAGTCTAAAAATTGATTGAGGGGCCATAATTCTCTATTTTTATAATTCAAATTAGTCTTTTGTACAGTCAAACTGGAAGTTTTCTGCTTATTCAAATTAAGTAAGAATGCAGTAGGTTTCCTGTCAATTTCACTTCCAGGAACATCATGATTAATTAGCCAACGCCAGAGCTCTACATGAGTCAGACTATTCTGATTGCTTCTTTGCCTCTGCTGTCCATTATGGTAACTGTGTCCACCTTGCCTTTGATGGTTGAGTGCTGCCACTTGGTCCCTGCTGCCTCAGAATCCAATTATTCTCATTGCATATACATTTTCTAATTGAGTTACTGAGGTTCCCATTGTTAAATCTGGCATACAGAGAAGAGCAATCACAGAGCTCTTCAAGGATCCAGATGCTCACCTCACAAATATATTTCACAAAGTATTAGTGAAGGTTATGTCTTCTGGATGCCCCCCACTGGAATGAATAGGTCTGAAATGACTAATCCACTCCAGCATCCCAATCTCCCTAAGCCTTTGGATCCCTTCCCCTACATTAAACCACAGGAGATCAGGCATTTCCAGCTCGCTCACAGTGGACCATCTTTTGATCCATATTTCAGCTAACCAAGCAAATAAACTATTAGAACCTTTTTTAAATCCCTGAGCTGCAACATTAAATGCAGGATCCCTGCTTAGTGGGCCCATATCAATACATTCAGCCTGATCCAACTTTTGTTCTTTCCACCGTTATCCCACACCTTTAATATCCATTCCCATGCCTGTTCTCCAGATTTCTGCTCATATAAATTAGAAAATTCAAGCAATTCTTTTGGAGTGTAGTGTACCTCCTTGTGGGTCACACTCTGTGTTTCACCTCTAGGGGCCTGCTGGGACTTTAGTTATAGGTCAAGAAGCAAACAAGGGTGTTGGGGGGCAGATCCTGAGGAGAATCAGCATTGCCTTGCCTGGCAACTGCCTCAGGGGAGGCCATCATGTTGCTTCAGGCAGTGCATGGTTAATCTCCTCAGACAAAGGTGCAAAGGCTGATGGCAGCCTGGATGGGGGAAGGGCTGTTGCCACCACTGGGTGTGAGGAGGCTGTTTCCTCTGGCAAATAAGGCTTATCAGAATTTAGGAGCTCAGTGCCCACAGCCTTATCAGGGTCTTCCCATAGGTCTCCATTCCAAGTTGCAGGGTCCCATTCTTTTCCAATCAATGCCCTCACTTTAACAGTAGACACCTCCTGAGGCTGATCATGTACCTTTTGTTGCAGGTCAGCCACTCTCATGATAAGAGCTTGTGTTTGATTTTCTGCAATTTTTTCCCTTTATCTACAGGAGATAAGACTCTCACTCAGGGTAACCTTAGAAGAATTGAGGCTCAGTAGGTGCTTCTGGAGCTGGGAGTTATTATCCCTGAGCTCATCCTTTTCTTTCTTCACTTTGTCCAGCAAACCTAGGTGCAACCAACTAACTTCATTATATTCCTTGGTTCTCCACATAGGGCCAAAGGTGTTGTGTATAGAGCCACTAAACTTCTTGCCTCTCACCAGCGGTGAATCAGGAGTATCAAATGCATTTATTTTACATAACACTCTAAACGGTTCATGCCAAAGACTATCAGTGTTCTCCATACTATTAGAAGTAGAGTTCTTAGCATTTTGGGGTCTAATCATGTTAGGTGGCCAACTCCAGAAACCCCAAAACCAACTAAAGAAATCCATCCTTAAAATTCTCTTCCTTTAGAATGACTCCCAGTACCAAAATCTGTATTAATCAGGGTTCTCTAAAGGGACAGATAAAGTAATAGATGTATATATGAAGGGGAGTTTATTAGGGAGTATTGCCTCACAGGATCACAAGGTAAAGTCCCACAATAGGCCATCTGCAAGGTGAGGAGCAAAAAAGACAGTCCATGTCCCAAAACCTCAAAAGTAGGGAAGCTGACAGTGCAGCCTTCAGTCTGTGGCCGATGGCCCAAGAGCCCCTGGCAAATCACTGGTGTAAGTCCAAGAGTCCCAAAGCTGAAGAACTTGGAGTTTAATGTTGGAGGGCAGGAAGTATCCGGCACGAAAGAAATATGGAGGCTGGAAGACTGTGCAAGACAAGTCCTTCCACACTCTTTTGCCTGCTTTATTCTAGCCATGCTGGCAGCAGATTATTATGAGATAGTGACAACCCAGATTGAGTGTGGATCTGCCTCTCCCAGTCCACTGACTCAAATGTTAATCTCCTTTGGCAACACCCTCACAGACATACCTAGGAACAATGTTTTGCTTCCTTCAATCTAATCAAGCTGACATCTGTCACTAGGGAAAACTGGGTGTGAAGTATATGAGAATTTTCTGCACTATCTTCACAATTATTCTGTACATTTTATAACTCTTCTAAAATATGCAAAAATATTATTTAAAAACATATGACAACTCATTCTATTAGTGAGGCTGTGAGGAAATATGCACTCATACGTACAGATTCATATTCTGGTGGGAATACAAATTGCTATAACTCTTATGAAGGGGAATTGGACAATATCTAACAACAATATACGTGGGTTTATCATTCAAGCCATCAGTTCGTCTTCTAGGAATTTACTCAGAAAATATACTTTCAACAGTACAAAAATACACAAGGTTATTTGCTGCAGCATTTTTTTGAAATACATAGTACTGAAAATATCCTAAATGACCTCACTTAAGACAATGGTTGAATACATTATGGTGCATCCACATAATGGGTTGTTATGCAAGAGCAAAAAAGAATGAAGAAGAATATATAAACTGATATGGAGTAACATTCAGGATATATTATTAAATGAAAAACTTAAGTGCCAAGAGTATCTATGTTATGCTACTTTTGTGTAATAATTACATGAAAGTAACAGAATATTGTGCACAGATATCTGCTCATTTTTAGGAAAAAATAGGAAAGATAAGTTAGAAACTAAAAGGATTAGTTACTTATGAGGGGCGAATAAAGATAAAAGAAAGAATGGTAGATAGGAATGAGTTAGAAGGGACTGGGTGCAAGTTAGACTTTTCTAAGTATATGTTTCTGAATAGTTTTAATTTTTGCAACCAGGCTTGTGTTTTACATACTAATAAATAAGTAAATATATGAAAACATAAACAAAAAATATATACATACATACATTTAACAAGGATGGGAGAGAGACTTGGAAATGAAGTACAAGCAGAAATAAATTAGACTGTTTGTCACATAAATAACATAAGCATAATCACATTGAAGGTAGGTAGGGGGATGGTAATTTACCCAAGTAATTCTTGAAGATACTATTTTGACTCTACAGCCTCAGGTTAAAGACATACAGAATGGTAAACAAATATTGTACTCCAAATAAGTAGGTTGACTTTTCATGGGAGCAAAGGGTTAGCAATTCCTAAACTAATTTATACATGTTCCAAGATTAAGCAAATCAGTTAATATATTGTGAAGAATGAGAATCAATTTTCTCACTGTCTTTGAATGAATTACAAATGAGGAAACAAGAAAGGCTGGAATGAACCTTGTGGTATTGGATTAGAATCAGTATGAATTCAGCATTTTAAACATATAAACAGATAGCTATAGAAATAAAGATGTACATGGGTATGTATATACATACTTATGCTCCCTAGCTCTGTCCATTAAGAGGGCCTAGAAGCAAGGACACGCTAGTACCAATGAGCACACCAAATGCCTAAGGTGGCTGGCTGAGTCTCAGCCTAGAGCCTAGCATAGTGCTTAGACCTGGATGTTCAATAAATGATAAATATCATCATCATCATCATCATCATCATCATCATCTCACTTTAGTATCATAAGGAAAGTTGACTGCATGTACAGAAAAACTTTAAACAAATGAAGGCAAGAGAATGAAGACACAAATAAAGAAAGGATAATTAAAGGGCCACATTTCTGATGGAGTAGGAAGGAATAGCCTTCCCTATGTAAGAAATTTTCACCTTGGAAAAAAAGTTACTTCTGCCTCTAAGAGAGGAGGGAGGAGAAGAAAATAATTGAAGACATATGTAGACATGTTAAGATTGAAAAGAAAATACCTTTAATTGCCTCAGAAAAAATATGACTAAAGCCATCTAATGACAGCAAGGAATGTGGATGGAGAAGGGGATATTGGACAATGTTAGGACCGCCACTTCTAGAGAAACGTGATACCGGGACAAGATATGACTAAAAAGTCTGCAGAGCAGCAGAGAGTACCTACTTCAAGTTAAGTAACATGAATTTGCAGTGAATTCAGCCCATTTCATAATACTAGAGTTATCATTAAAAAGACACTGTTTATTATTTAATTGGTTTTGAATTGTTTCTTATGAATTAACTTTGTCTCTCCAATTATAACTTTCTTAGGCAAGAGGACATTTGTTACATGATGTTTATATTTTCTATTGCACTTATTACAGTGCTAGCGATATAACACATACCCAGCAGAAGGTTGATAGCATATAAACAACTACATTTTCAACTTGGCCTTTATGATGTCCCTGCTTCTGGATTTTGTTTAGTTCTTCTGCTATTTTCTGGGTAGGCCAGAGAGATGCATTAATTTCCTTATAGAAATTGGTTGATTACCAACAAAGTTCAGAGAGAAGAAAGGACAGCACAGACACTCTTGTGTTTACTAACAGTGGATCATATGTGGCAAACTCATCATGGGATAGCATCCGCTAGTCCATGAATATATAGGATAATAAAATTTATTCAACATCCTCCTAAGAATAATGTAATTAAAAAAGAAATCCACTTCTCAGATACCCCAAATTTTACCCCAAAGTCTAATTGGCATTTGAATTATTCACTATCTTGAGTTACTCTTATCACCACTTCCTATCAGGGGATATCCAAGATATGACTACACCTTAAGTGCCAACCACTTCTCCAAGGTTGTGGACTAGAGATACCAGAGAAGCAAGTGCTCTCATCAGAAGAGGACATTTTGAACTGCAGCTTTCCTCCAGGCTCACAAGTTTAATTTCAGCCTAACAGCTGCACTGCAGTCCATGAAATATTTACATTGTTTCTTGCTGAATTATATACATTATTTACCATACCATCTATTAAATATTTACCACCTTTCCAAATACGTCATGTAGCACACTCCACTGCTCTTGTTTCTTTTAGCATTAAAATAGAAAAGGCCAAGCCCTGCAGGAGCCTGGAGAAAGTAGCTATGACAAAGAAGAAAGCAGAGGAGGAAAAATGTGAAAGGAAGCAGAAGGCAGCTATCTAAAAACAGACTCAGTATTACACACTCCCTATTTTCTTCACTTTGCCTTCCCCTAACTGGAATGATCATTTTTCTCACTTGGAGAAGGTATTTTTCCCCCAATAATTTATATATACAAACAGCCTAATAGAAACTGTTCTGGAAATAAGCTATATTATCTTCAGGAGCCATATTCCAAAATAGCCAGATATGTAAAATCATCTATTAAGAAAGGCTTATGGTGATATCAGAAGTCAAGACATCATCCCACCTTATTCAGAACTCTTCCCTACAGAAAACAGAATAATTGAATTAATTCAGTATAATATAATATAATATAAATGAAATACATTCAACACTCCCTAAGCAATGCGGTCTTTCACTCTCTGGTAAGTATGAAAATTACTAATAGATGTGTTGTCAATAAGACATATATGGTACTTGTGATCAGCAAAAGATGCCAAACTATGAAAACTGTGGATGGTGTCAGGGATGCAAAACAACAAAAGGACTAATTGGTTCCCAGTTAAGCAAGATTTTCGTTAACTTGCTCATTGTCCCCAAAGTAGGCTTTTTAGAGATTGCTAGTTAGCTACCAACTATGTATTCTCTTCTACTGAAATTAACAGAACCTTAATGTTTACAGGTACACACCAAAAGACCGTATTTTCCAGTTTTCCTGGCACCTGCAGGTAGCATATAAATATGTTTCCACCAATAGAAGTAAGTGGAAATGCTGTGTGGGACTTCCAGAGGTGTCTTTATAATGGAGGGATACATAGCTTGCTTGCTTTCGTCCTCCGTTCTGCTGTTTGAAAGCTGAAGATGATGACTGCTGCAGCAGTAGCCATCTTGAATCATAAAAATAAAGGCCATATCATCGGAATCAAACTGATAAAAACTGGACAAGTCTGGCGTTCTGATGATGGTGGAGCTGCCACACCATCCCTTAACGGTTTACCTCAACACTTGTTTTACATGAGAGCGAAATAACTCTGTCATATTTAAACTACTATAATTTAGGTCACTTCTATATGTAGCCAGACTTAATCTATACGAATACAACTAGGTGTATGCACTATTTCTCCCTCTCAACGATTCCAACCTACAAGTATTGTGTATCCTTATGTAGGCCTATTTGCTATCAATTTTTTTCTGAGCACAATGACTTACATCTTAGTGGTGCAAGTGCTGTGGGTAATTTCAGTCGTGGTTATCTGTCTACTCAGCATGAAAGACTGTCTTTGTTTCTACTCATCTGAAGTCAGAGAATACCCTTCTATAGTAATTATGAACAACCTAAATTATTTTTCCTCTAATTTGTATTGGACTGGGTTACAAATGGGTTAGTGCCGCCAATATGCTAAAACTTATTATTTATGTCCATATCCTTGGAGCTGTCAAGACCTTGCTGGTTAATTTTTCATTTGTTGGATTGAGTAGTTATTTGCAACTATCATGCAGATATAAATGCATTAATACATTTGACTTAGACACAGAAATTAAATTCCTAAAGCCTCATTTGTTTCACATACAAAATAGTTTGAAAATTTTCTTAAACTACACTTCAGGTCAACAAACAATTTTTGGATGCTTATCATATGTTACCATATGTTAGGAAATATAAAGCATGCTTAGATGAGATTCAACAAGTCCAAAACTCATAAGTAGAATCTCAAGAGGGAGAGGGGGAAGACAATTTATTATTATTATCATTTTAATTGGTCAATAACATTGTGTGTTTTTATCATGTACAACATGATGTTTTGAAGTATATATATTATGGAATGGTGCAATATCTCACACAGTTATCATTTTTGTGTAAGATCACATAGCATCCATTCTCTTTACATTTCTTAATACACTATAACATTATTAACTATAGTCACCTTATTATACGATAGATCTCTTGAAATTTATTTCTCTAATTTAACTGTAGTTATGTATTCCTTGACCAATATCTCCCTATCTCTCCTCCCAACCAGCCTAGCTTCTAGTACACAGTATTCTACTCTCTACTTCTATGAGATCAACTTTTCTAGATTCCACAAATGAGTGAGATCATGCAGTATTTATTTCTCTGGGTCTGACTTATTTCATTTAATATAATGTCCTCCAGGTTCATCCTTGTTGTCACAAATGACAGGATTTCATTTCTTTTTATGGCTGAATAGTATTCCATTGTGCATATATACCACATTTTCTTTATCAATTAATCTGTTTATGATCACTTAGGTGGACTCTGTGTCTTGGCTATTGTGAATAGGGCTGCAATAAACATGGGGGTGCAAATATGTTTTAGAGATCCTGATTTCGTTTTCTTTGGATATATACCCAGAAATGGGATTGCTGGATCATATGGTAGTTTTATTTTTAATTTTTTGAGGAACCCCCATACTGTTTTTCATAATGGCTGTGCTAATTTACACTTGCAGACAGTTTTGAAGAAAGCATTTGAATTAAAATTATCCTTAAATGAATGGATACTGTAATTGCATTTTTGCACCAAATGTAGTCATCTATGGCATCAATACCTCTTTTTAAATTTTCTAGATTTTCTATTTTGCTTCTCTGAAATACATTGAATCACTTCATATTGCAGCTGGGATTTCCTGAATTCTCTACTTTTTAACATTAAAATTTCCCAAAGTGCATTGCAGGTGTTTTTATAAGAAGGATATTCTTTAAGATTGGCTTGAATAGATCATAATAACTTTTGATTAAGACAGATGGTTTTATAAACTTCTCCAAGACTATTTCTATACTAGCAACATCTTCGGAAAAATAAAGTAAATATCATTGACTTTGATTATTTTGATGTTTAAGGTGAACAGGTCTATTTTATGTCATTAATAATATAGACAATTGCCTGAGTTTTCCTCTTTACAAGATTGAGCAAAGCAAAAGTATTCTCAAGGCTGCATTCATAAATGGTATACTGCTTTGTAGATAACCAAATGCTACAATATAAAACAAGATTGGTGAGAACATTAGCAATGAATGGCATTATTTTTAGATCTTGGCCAAATGTGATTTAGTTTGGTTTTGTTTAGCCTAATTTCTTGATTTAGACTGAGCAAGTCTTAGCTCTCTGCCCTCTTCAGTGTGGAGTTGGCCTTTATGTATTTGCATGTCACTTTCATAATTTTCTAATGTACAGACTTAATAGTTTCTGGCTCCCCATTGACTACTTTGGGAATGGGGACTAACTATCCAATCCTTGAATGAGAGTATTAGAGATTCCAAGTCTACTTTATGTATGTGAACACTGTTCTATTCTGTACCCCTTAATTGTATAACAGGATAGGCTGATGATAGAAATACAGAACTTCGAATCAACTCAAAAGCCCAACCCAGTATACATTATACAGATGGCTTGCTGTATTCCCAGCCTGACCTCTGTTCTTGTCATTTTCAATCAATTATGAAATTGTGAATTACCTTACTTTAAATCTAGTGAAACTTACTTTAGAAAATCCATGCATAGATCAGTATATTTTTGTTCAGAGAGCATCAAAAATACAGAGGCTTTTCTTCTAATTTAAAGTGAGCTGTCATGTCACTTGATTCAAGTTTCTAATTGTGGGATGATTTTAAAATAAATTTTGGGAATTACTCAGTCTCCAAAAAGTATTCATCCAAAAGGATTGCAAAAATCCAATGTCTAAAATGCACTGGAATGGTCATACTCTCAAAATGAATTACCTTTCTTTTTATATCCTAGTTGTTGTGTCTCTACAGTTCTTCCTCTCTGCACCAATATACTTTCAATTGTACCTACTTACAGTGTTTTGGAGAGGATCCGAAGAGAGAGAGAGCTGAGGTCTAAGGTTTTAATGGAGATTTTGTCTAGACTGACTTTTTTTTACTGATGTTTTACTGCTTGAGATTAGAAAAGAGAAATATCAAAGGGCAACGCTTTTCATAACACTATTTTTCTTATAGTTTATCCTATATAGAAATCTGCTCAGTTCACTAATTTTAGCCAATTTTAAATCTATTTTCTAAATTGGCATTTAGGAGTTATTTGAGTGCCAAAGTATAAAAGGGGGGTATATGTAATATAGGAACATAATTAATTAAAACACAAGCTTTATCGGTTCATCCATAGAAAACAAATTTATTTTAGAAAATAAGGAAATCAAGTGCTATTTAAAAGTGCAAGAACAGTTTAATTTAACCAAAGAAATAAACCAACTCTGGCATTCAACCAACTCCACCAGCTTCCTTGGGGGCTAAATTCTGTCTGCACATCAGTGAAAGAATCAGTATTTGAGACACGAAGTAACTTTTGGCAGACATTGAAAAAGGCACCAAATGGTCTCTGTCTTTGCTGTGATCAACTGTGAAATGAAAACCTACCACTTAAATCACTTCTACTGAAACCTAATTCGTTCTCCTTCAGCACAATACAGAACAAATCTCAGTGCCCTCTGGCCCGTGGAATTTTTCTTAAAATAAAGCCAACAATATGAAGTTTCTGTGGTTGGAACATCGTCCCAATCTGCAAGTATACTTGATATTTCAACCATAGTTTGAAATCTAGTTTATCAGTGCATTGTCTGGTGTGTACAATGCCAACCTCATTTAAGTGCCGGTTCTACCACTAGCTACCTGTGGGGCCTTGGTCAGGTCATTTTTCTTCTATGGCCTTCATTTTCTTCAGTGATAAATTTTAAAAAATCAAACTAATTTCAAAGCTTTCTTTCAGCTTTTTTTTTTTTTTTTTTTTTACTTTTTAAACGTTTTATTTTTATTGCTACATAACAGATGTACATGTTTTCCTTCCAGCTTTAGGGGTCTGTGAGCCCAGCTGATTTTTCACTATATAAAACAGTTATTTGGTGGTATTTAGTCATGGATTTAAATTGTCTTTCCCTCCTCTCTCCAACTTTCAACTATCAAACACAATTTTACAAAAGAATTTAGCTACTGATATGTGAAGTAGGACTGGTCTTACTTATTCAAGGAGTAGATATTTGCCTTCATAAGGCAATATGCTCGTACTTCATGCAAAAGCCCTCTGCAGAGAAGCAAGCCTCCAAGATACTTCATATTTGTATTTCTTTGTCTTATGATAATTTTGTCTACATGCTACCTAATTCTTGGAAGTAAAGTATAGGATCTCTTACCGAAAGCAAGTATATTTTCAATGTGGTTTGGCAACTATAATAAAAAGTGTACTTGCTTATTAAATATAACTATGGACTCCACAGCAAAATAATCTTATAAAAGAGGTGAAAACTTCCACTTGTAAAGATGAATGTGGTCATTGGACTTTAGGAGACACTGTATATACCTCTAAATGAGGGAAATCTCTGAAAACTACATTTAAGGTCAAGCAACAAAGGAATTTCAATACTAGGGAAAAGCAGGTGCTTAAGTTGATCAAATATTCAAAATTGATCAAATGCAATACAAAATCACTGGAGTATCAAAATGGTTATGAAAAACTTATTTACTTCCTTAAACTAAAATTTATTTATTACTAAATTTATTGAGGCATACACACACACACATATATTTAATATATATATGAAATATATATTTAATATATATATGAAATATATATTTAATATATATATATGAAATATATATTTCATATATATATTCTGTTGGCTTCAGATAAACAAGTAATCAACTTTATAGAAACATTTATGAGAAAATAGAATTCAAGTAACAGAAATTTATTTAATGCAGCCTTTATTAACAGAGTACCTCTACTGCATCTAAACAGGTAAATTTACCCAGAGTAAAAGAAAAGTCTTACTTGAACTGCATTTTAAGAATATGTAGTACTTTTGGGGAGAAATTGGATCCTCTTATGCCTCATTCTTTGCTAGGAATGGATTTTTCCTCAATATAACATATTGAGTATTTGATATTTCCTTGTTTTTTTTGACCTATGTTCCCTAAATGTTTGATGTACTAGGCTCCTACGCTAAGAGGGAACAAGACTTGATTTTCACTGACAAACACTGGCAGAAATTATTAATTATTCATGAGAAGCCAAAGTTAGGCAAATATGCACCAACTGTTCTATAGCTTCCGAAATAGGAAAACGGCTGACCAAATTAAAGAGTACACAGTGCTGTGAGGGCAACACAAACCCACTCAATGATCCAAAATGTGTTTTTTCTCGTTCATCCTCATTTCCTGTTGGCTTCAGTGCCAGATGTTATAGAATTTCAAGCATATTGACATCCTCCAAATAGCTGTGTGAGTAATTGAAGAGTATGTTGATGTGTCTGTGTGTCTGTTTTATCTTGGTGAGGTTTTTCTGTATCAATCTCTATATTTAAGTCTAAGAATATAGAACCCGAAATCAGTAAAAAGCGGTTTTGTTTGAAGTCAGGCAAAACTGGGTTTGAATTTACCTGTAAATTCTCATTTGTGTGACCTCAATTAGATTGCCAAATTTGGTGTCTCAGTTTTCTCATCCATAGAAAAGGAATAATAATCGTGCAAATTTCACAGGGCTGCCTGATAATTAATTTATTTATATAAAGCACCTAGCACAATCCTTTGACAAAGAAAACATGCAGTAAATAATCATCATGACATCAAAGATTCTTGAAGGTTGGAAGTTTTTGGAGAGACTTCAAAGTAAGAGAAAATACAAAGAAATGGCATTTTCCTCATGGGTTCAATATGTACTGAAATTTATATTACTTCACATTTTAGGTGGCAAAGCAATGTAGTTCTTAAGAACTTGATCTCTACAACCAGACAGATTAGAGTTCAAATCCTGGCTTTATCAGCTGGTAATTTGGACAATTTATCTATTATCTCTGAGGTATCAGATTTTTGCATATAACAATAGTGGTTATAATAATTTCTACCTCACTGTGTAACGATCACTAAATGAGCACCAGATTCATATGAAGCATTTTGAACACTCCATATCACATAATAAGCAGGCAATAAATGGTAGCTATCATCATTATTGTCATGATGTTCCTCAATAAATTAGATAATTATAGCAGTGCAAGAAACCTTAGTTATCGGGCCGGGCGTGGTGACTCACACCTGTAATCCCAGTGCTTCGGGAGGCCAAGGAGGGCAGATCATGAGGTCAGGATTTAGAGACCAGCCTAGCCAACGTGGTGAAACCCCATCTCTACTAAAAATACAAAATATTAGCCAGGCATGGTGGCAGGCACCTGTAATCCCTACTACTTGGGAGGCTGAGGCAGGAGAATCACTTGAACCTGGGAGGCAGAGGTTGCAGTGAGCAAAGAAAGACCATGCCACTGCACTCCAGCCTGGGCAACAGAACGAGACTCTGTCTCAAAAAAAAAAAAAAAAAAAAAAAGAAAAGAAAAGAAAAAAGAAAAAAGAAATCTTGGTGATCATCTGGTCCACGAATTGAAAACCATCCTTTTACATATAGGGTAAATTATCCCAAAGAAGGGAAGTGAACAGACCTATTTCAATCATTTAGTAGTGACAAAGCTGAGTGTGAAATCTAGGTTTCTTGTCCCACAGTCAGTACTATTACCAGCCTATTGGAGATAATTGTAGAAATGTAGCACCAGAAAGATTTTCCAAGCAGCTTTTGTGGGTTGCCATGAGTTCAGTCTCTAAACCACCACTTAGGAATTCTTCAAATGTTATATCATTGTTTGATTCTCTCATCCTCTTTTGTTTTCATTAAGGATGCAATTATACCATATTCTTCTTTGCCCTAAGTAGGAGCTAAATGCTCCTGTTTTTCAGGTAGATAACCTAATCAGAGGGCATTCCTAAAGTTTTCAGTCTCACTACTGTGGTTGTTGGTTTAATCCCCTTCACTACTCCACCTCTGCCCCTAACAACTCACAATAAATACAACCTTAACTTTTAAATGCATGTATTATCAATTCCTTTTGGTTTCTCTCTATTATACATTTTTTTTGTTTCCCTACTCCTCTTTTTACTAAATAGCTCTTTTGAAGTTTTTAGTAGTTCAAACTAAAAATGTGTGGCTCTAAAACTCATCTTTCTTTGTTCTTTGAAGAACATGGTTTCAGAAATGGTTTGGCTAATTTTGCTGTCTCTGTGATTTGTTGAATTTTTGTAGTGAAATGCTTTGACTCCTTTCTCTTTATCTTTAGTGTATCTACTAGAGGCTTTTTCTTTGTGGTTACTGTGAGGCTTATATAAAATACCCAGATTCCCCAAATTGCAATATGGAATTATTTATTTTAAATTTGTGGTTAGTAGAAAAGCTGGATTCAATGGACACATGGGTACCAAAAAAGAACCAAAATGATGGGAAAACCTAAAAATCCCTCCTAGAATCCTAGAGTTGGAAAACCTTTCCGATACTGTTAGTTCAGCCTCTCAGAAAAGAATCCTTGTTAACCCTGCCTATAAAACAGTCAGTGAATTTCATGTTAAAAATCATAGCAGCAAGGATGCCTAGAGGTTATTTAATTTGACATAAGCTTTTGCTAGATGAGAAGACAGAGGGAAAGAAGAAAACAATCCACCCTCCAGGCTTCCAGCTAATTTCTCTAGACTAAAACAAAATAGGCAAAACAGTGGTTTTCTTCCTCTTGAGTTTTTCTTTGGGGATTAAAGCATAATCAATGATTTATGTTTCCTTTGTTTTCACCAATACCGATTGATTGTTTCTGTAACATTTATCTAAGGTCTAAGCCAAGATGTTAACAGAGTAAGGGTGGGAGATGACATTAGATGAGATAGGAAGAAGAAAAGGGGAATGTTTAAAGAAAGAAACTCTTGAGAGTTTATATTGCCCAAAAAGCAACAATAATTATTAGGGTAATTTTTTCTCCAATTGCTTTTCTTGGTTAGCTATTACTACAGAGCAGTGCGGTCTAATAGAACTTTCTGTGATTATAGAAATGTTCTATGTCTGTGTTGTCCAAAATAGGACAACAGTGGCTATTGAACACTTAAAATATGGATACTATGACTGAGAGATTTAATTTTTATTTTAATTAATTTAAATTTAAATATCCATATGTGGCTAGTGGCTACCATGTAGGACAGGGTAGTTCTCGAAGTTAATAGCAACAGCTTTTTCTTTCATGCCAGATAGTTTTCCCTGTTTTATGTCAAGAAATTTCTCCTAAAGAAAAAACATATCTTTTCTGACACATTTTATTATGACAAAAATTCGAAATGCTACCTCTCAGTTACCACAATATCGTAAACAGGATGTTTTTCTGTCTCAGAATAGCTCACCTATCCCTATGCCAATGATCTGAACTGTAGTTTAAATTGCATGGTAACTATAATGTTAATTCATGTCTGATAGCAAGGCTTAGTTAAGCCCACACTGCCTTTCCTTGCAGTAACTCTATTCTATGGTATAGACTCTATCTGACCTATCTCTCAGAACTGGTATGAGCATCTACAGAAATATTTAGTTCAGAACAATTTTAAATAAGGTGTTATTAAAAAGATAATGCAGGAATTATCCACATTTGACATATGAGGAAACTGAAGCCTAGAAAATGAAGTGACAAATTATGCTGATCTATTAGTGGTAGAGTCTGGATGAGGACACAGGCCTTTTGAATTCATTCCCAGGGAATTTATAACTAGTGATTTCACATATTGCAATAGAGTGACCTTGTACATCCCACACATTTTTTCCCCTAGGGCCAGGGAAGGGGAAGGGGGACAATGCTACAAGTAACCACAGTAGCAGGGTTCAAATGGGTATTATCATTTTCAATTGCTGATGTGGGCACTACAGAATCACAGTACAATTATAAAATTTCCTTGCCCACTAACACAAGTTATTCTAATATCACTTTGATATGGTTTCTATAAACAAATCTTCAATGTTATTTTATGCCATTGGGTAAATATTTGTGTTGCTCTATCATTTTTTATTTTCTAAAATGTGCTCAAAAAGGTTACCCAACATATTTAAAATCCTATATTCCATTATTAAAATGGTTGAAAAAGTTTTTAAACAGATGCTTTTTTCAAGATTGTTTCTTTCCTACTCAGATATAATTCAAGACAAATTAATGCATATTTTATGGCTAATCAATACAGAAGTGCATCTTAGAATTAACACATTATGCACATATTGCATAATTGGTGTTAGCTAGATTCTCCCTGGCCCAGTACCGTTTAAAAATATAGTTGAAACTTTGCAAAGCTCCCAGATGCATCTCTCAGGCACCTCCCTTAGTTCATAAATTTAGTTAAGTGGTCTGTAACAAACAAACAAATTAAGCCCATATAAAATTTTTAGGAAAATAGACCAGTAGGTCTCAATCTATCTCATAGTACTTTGCTCTTCCATGAAACAAGGACTACTGAATGTTTTACATGATTTTTTTGCCTCTCTTTTTACGTATCACCATTGTTGAAGCATCAGTACCAGATAATTGTGTTCTCTTATTGGAGAAAATGTGTTGACAGCAGAGTAAGTCCTCAAACATCCTCTGCCCTATCTGGTTCAACTTGTCTTCACTACAGTGAATTTGCATACTTTTTAACAGAGCTTAAATTTTTACTTATCAAAACCCTAAACTTTTTAGGTTTTGCCAAGCTATTGTCAAATTGTCTTCCTCTTTCATCAGCCAGGTATCAAATTTTATTGCGATATTTCTTAAAAGGGGGCCCTATGGGACATCTACATCAGAATCACCCGAGAGAAGGAATTCATAAGATGCAGATTCTTGACCCACACTTTAGGTGAAAACCACAGTGATGTTTGGGAACCACTGCTGTAGGGAGAGCCTACTCTTTGCAGAGCAATATTCTAAGTCTAGAGAAAAAGAAAATGACAATAGATGAGTATCATTCCTTAGATAAGTAAGAAGTTATAGTCCTCCGGCCATGACTCAAAACCGTATGTTACCTTCAGATTTAAATTAATTTACAGCAGTAAGCAAATAACCAGAAGATATTGGGAAAAATTGTGGCAGAACCAAAACAATATTTTTAGCTAAAACAAGCATGTAACAGCTCTATATAGTTCATCTGATTTATTGCTACACAATGGCCATTAAAATTTCTGATCCAGGATACTATGCTTCAATAGTTTATATTTTTTTCATGGCCATCAAAGCATTACTAACTTCATAAATTAAACAAAACATTACCACATACCAACTATATTAAAAGTACAAAATCTGGCACTGTAAGTCTAGGCTGAATAGTAGTTCCTGTGGAGGTGTTGGTGAGAAAGAGCTTGTGTATTTATTTAAGATTTACCTGCAAATAGAGTATAATCAACCCACACACTTAACTACTATTAACTCTGTAATCTCCTTGGTTTTTCAGGAACTACTAGGTTGGCGCAAAAATTATTGTGTTTTTGCCATTACTTTAACAATGGCAAAAACCGCAATTACTTTTGCACCAACCTAATATTAGGCCAAAAGGGCCAGAGAATAGAGCATGCAAGTTGAATCTCTCTCTCTCTCTCTCTGTCTTCCCGTGTGTGTGTGTGTGTGTGTGTGTGTGTGTGTGTGTGTGTGTATAGCAAAGTAAAGTAACATATGCCTGAATCTTAATAAGAAACAAAATGAATTTTTAAATATTCTCCTATGGGATTTGCTTAAGTCTGAATTCTCATCCTTCGGTAGTAAATAAATCCAATGATTACAATATTCTGTATGCTTGTGAAGCAACAAATGTGAAACCAATTTACCTCTCATCATTTTAAACGTTTATGAGCAGGAATAATTTTGAAAGAAGTTAACTTATACCTACATATATATGTTATAAATGAAATTGTAGTTAGTTTCTTGAAATTAAACATATTTACTCTGCCTCCTAATTCAAATGTTTGATGTACACTAGTGCAGGAAAAGTAATCATTCCAATTTCAGTCCAGAATAGGATTCAACACAACTTGGACAAGAAAACAAGACTATCTCTATATTTAGAGGTATTCCTGTTTCTGCGTATCTTCATACAACAGCACTTACTTTCAACTAAGTCAGAGCATGATGATTGCCAAGATAGGTAATATCAAAGAATTAGACTTTATTCTATCCATCAATGAGGCTCTAGTCTAGTTTGGGAAGATAAAACCATTTCTATGGCAAAAATTTGATGTCTACAGGGCCAATGACAAGCAAATGGAAACTTATATATAATCCGCACCATACATAACACCTAAAGAAACCATTGCTACAACTGCTAAGTGTCTGAAGAGATTAACCTGGAAGGGCTTCCTGGAAAGGTTTTGAGAAACTCATTAACTATATGCTAAGCACTGAGGATACTGAGACTATAGTAGTGAACAAATTAAATATGAGTTCTGACTTCACAAACCTTAGGCTGTGGAGAAGACTGACACTGAATAAGTAAAATAGATGTGAGGAATATTAAAAATTGTAAATACTGGTGCTATCGTGGCTCTAAACCAGTTTTGAGGCTACAAAAAGCCTCCCTGAGGAGCTGAAGGCCTTGACACACAAATGAGCATCATGTGTCCCAGGAACTGGCAGGAAACCAGTCAGACTGGAGCATAGACCTTAAAGTAGAAACAGCAAAGAAAAAAATTAAACAGAATAAAAGAGAGAGAAACTATCAATTCACATGAATCACAGTGAAAATAGAAGGTAAAACTGAAAATTGTATCTTAAAGTAAAAATTAAATATGCAAAATGGAATCAAATGGCACTTTTCATATTAAGTGACCTAGAATTAAATGAAGATAACAATGTTTTTTCCTTTATCCTGTTTTATTCTATTATGTAACTTGTGCAAGAGAAACTGGGTCCTATAGGTATGCATCCAAGGGATATATATGAAAGAACCACTGACATTTACTGATCTCTGGATTTTTCTTTAAAAATTATTGTTAATATTATTTTTGATTGACAAATCATAATAGTATACATCTATGGGATACAATGTGACGTTTTAGTATATGTATACAATGTGGCATGATTAAATCAAGCTAATTAACATATCTATCGCCTCACTTAGCTTTTTTTTTTAATGGATTTAAACATGATTCCCACCTGTCCTGAAGGTTAAGTTATTCCAGCATCTGCCAGATTATTTAGTCAATACATTGTAACTTATTTAAAATAATATTTCCAAATTGTTAAATCCGGAGTGTAAACACAGTCATTTAAAACTATTTAAGTGTTTAATAAATAAAATATCAGTGTTTTAAGATACATAATGCAATATATTCCATCAGTGATGTTTGGAGATCATTTAGTAAAGGCATGAAAGCTAAACTGTAAAGACTCACAAATGTTGACCTCATCACTTACATCTGACAAAAGACATTTCAGCAAAAGCACATTTGTATTTGAACATTTTCAATGACTTAAAGGAGACGTAGCTAAGTTCTACAGACATCACCATGTGCCAAAATGTCGGGAGGCAGGATATTTTTAGCAGATGATTTATAGATTGATTTCCTTCCAAGACAGATAAACAAGAGTACTGGGGCCTGAGTTGTTTTTCACAGAATACATGGTGGTTAGGTCATCAATGGGCAAAATTTGGAAAATAATACACTTTGAATCTGCAAGCTGCTATATAGGCACCCAAAACTAAAATTTTCAAAACCAGTTGGGTTATTAGGAATAAGTATTAGAATTCAAGCATATGATCCTTGGATAACTGTATACTGTATTTTAGCCTACGCCTTTGGCATATATCATATTAAAAGATACTGTAGAGCAAAATATTGAAAATCTGCTGGAATTTGCTAGATACAAGTCCAAATCTTATTTCCGTTTACCTCTTTTTAATGATGATTAGTCTATACAATCCCTTTTAATATGACTCATATTCATTTCTTTCACATTTCATAGCAAAAAATATCTACCTGTAGTTCTTCTATGATCATTATTCAAATGGCATAAGCCACATAGCCAGTTGGAACTTCAGCACCTTGTCATCAGAGAAGGTGGGGACATCTGCAACTTTATGAGATAGGGATTATGGGAAGGATACTTGGTTCATATACATGCATATAAAGCATAGGAATATGGGAGATCTGCCTGTGGTTTGGTCAAGCTTTTGTATCAGGGGAGGTCTGATATAAATGGTAAGTCACAGTAGCTTGATAGCAAATATGAAAAAGATAATGGACAACAGTGCCGTGACTCCCACGTACTGTCTCATCCTCCGTAAATGTGAGTTGGTTACTACGGGTCATGGAGTAAAAGAGTAAATATGGCTCCCTTAGGGGAATTGTGCTGCTAAACAAGGAAAGTAAGGCATATGGATGATGACGTATAATTCCTGGCCCCCATCAGCTTGTTGATTGAGACTATTAAAATCAAGTTGTAAAAACATGAATGAACCTGGAGGACATTATAGTAAGTGAAATTGTCTAGACACAGAAAGAGAAATACTACATGATCTCATACTTGGAATCTAAAGAAGTGGAACTCATAGAAGCCGACAGTAGAAGGTGGTTACCAGGAGTCACGGGGTGGAGGAAACAGAAAGATGGTCAAAGGGTACAATTGTGCAGTGATAAAATGAATAAGTTCTGAAAACCGAATGCACAGCCTGGTGACTATAGTTAATAATAATATATTGTATACTTGATATTTGCTAAGAGATCTTAAGTATTCTCACCACAGATTAAGATAATTATATGAGGTGATAGATATGTTAATTAACTTGACTGTGATAATCATTACACAATGTATATGTATATGAAAACATCACATCGTACACATTAAATATATACAATTTTTATTTTTCAATTATACCTCAGTAAAGCTGAAAAGAAAAAGATCAAGGGACTCTTTCGCTAGTCAGAGCTGACTTGGTTGGACTAAACAAGGTACCAGGTGTGGTGGAAGGCATTGTGTATAATGGATAGGCCATGACACTGTAAATGCTTATCATACCCAAAGGGGCATAGTATAGAAAGTGTCACTTTATATAAAGGCTTTCTGTCTGCTGACCTTAACCACACTTAACCAACTGTTTAGAACACACTAGAAATCAACTTATTCCTAGACAAACCAGAGAGTTATAAGACTTTACTGGGTACAAGAATTGTTCAGTTGAGGTATTCAATATTGGACAGTGACTAATGAATCAGTCAAATACTCAAATACTTTCTTTTGTGTAGCTTGCATATGAGTCATATACCTTAGAACTTCCTACCATTCACTGGCATGTCTGTGTGCCTCTTCTCATCGTCCCCTTAACTTGGAATACCTTTTACTCTTCCTCCCCACTGGTAAATTTTTAAACCTTTAAGGCTTATTTCAAAATGTTATCTCCTCTGTGAAGCCTTTCCTGAACTTTCAGGTAAATTTGGTCCCATCATTCTTTGTTTGCCCTTCTGAGTTGCTCCCATAGACTGCACATTCCTTGAAGACAGAATTAATCTCTTAACTATTCTTATTCCCCAACACTTAACACAGCATTTGATATATTAATAACTAAACTTTAGTAAAGCACACTGTATGCCAGAAACTTTTATAAACACTTTAAATATATTAACTCATTTCATCTTCATAACAACTCTATCATATAGTTATTGCAATTATATAATAGATCAAGGAACCAAAGCACAGATAAGTTAAACTTGATTCGAGGTCACACAACTTACAAGTTGCAAGCAAGATTTGAATTCAAGCAATCTGGCTCCAGGATTAGCAGGTATTCAATAAATATTTGTGGAGGGCAATAAAATGTAATAATAGAAAGGGAATTTAGAAATCGCCTTAGAAATTCTCTTTTCATAAATGGAGAAATTGAGGCCTGAAAAGTTGGCAAAGATAGTGTTAGCTAATTAGTGGCAAAAGAGAAATTAGAATTCGGAGTGTTTAATTTTTCTCTGCTCAATGTTGCTCTCCTCAAAGGTTATTTCTAAGAAAGTTTAAAAATAATTTCCAAGAATTCATCAAAATTATCTCTCATTATCTGACTGAATTCAGTTCTCTTTACCTAAATTAAATTTGGCAAAAAAGGACGGGGAAAGAGATTACCTCTATTCATAGAAGCCAGGTCCTTCTGTCCTTGTTCTATCACTTATTGTGCATGTTTTTATTCAAATGCAAGTTAACACCACTTTCTAAATCACAAATCCATTTAAATGGATCTTTAAACCAATTCCTATGTTTCCACAGTGATGGATGATGCCCCTCTCTCTAACTTGCCCCCATAATGACCATGCTATATTGTGCACCTATTTTTAGTAGGCTCTTCTACATGACCTTTCATGCATATCCTCCAATTGTTTCTCTTATTTTTTTTTTTGTCCACTTCTCTGTATCCCCAGACCTGTGCATTCCCCTGAAATGCCAATCTCAGGGACCTTAGTGTTCTATTCAATTTATTCTAAATTTGACATTTGTTATCTATGTATAAAAAGAGTCATTTCTCATGCTAAAGTGATGGCGTTGGCAGAAAGTTTTCTCCTTTGTGTGCAAAACTGACCGAGTGAATTATTTTCTTTTTCCCCTTCAAAAGAGGTTGAGAATGAGTGAATCTCTTTAAAAAAAAAAAAAGTAAAAACTAATGGGTTGCCCTGATGGGCATATATTTCTTGTTAAGGTCTGGCTGACTCTCAGAAACTGTGTACGTGTAGTAATTTTTTTTCTTTTATTTTGCAGGTAGAAGTATGGTAGTTGAACTTTATTGTGCTCTAGAAAAAGCAATAAACCCTTCTTCAAACTTCATAAGATAGCACAGTAAAAGGAACTCTACACCAAGAGGACATTTTCCCTTCAAAATAACAAAGCAGAACACAAAGTAAATCAAAGCATATAAACAGAGAAAGGAATTCGGTTACCTTTGAAATTGAACTCCAGAAATAATTTACTTAAAAAGGGCTCCTCAGATATAGCTTGAAGTCTAAAGACAATCATTGATCATCAACTGGTATTCTCTTACTCCATCAGCACTCCAGATACAAAGCAAGAGAAAACCCAGAGTAAAAAATTTAAATGGACAATATTTCATCTGTAACCTGGAAAGTCTTCTATGCTTGCTGTTATATTGACTTTCCTACTTATCTCAGAAAATTGTGCATTTAATCATTTCTTTCTATTTTCTTTGACTCTTTTCCAGTGAGAGAGTATAAGATTGTTTACCTAAAGACCTCAAAATCTAGCAAGATAGGAAGCAAGCTATTACTTAAGCAGGTTGGGGGGGCATTACGGGCACAATGAAAATTAATCATTGGTTCTCTTTGCCTATCAAAATATATCGTTCACATAGGACCCCTTTCCCCAATAAATTTAGATTATGCCTACTCTAGAATAGGAATCACAGCATTGGCACTTCTTGATGTTGTAAAGTAATTTGTAATGCACACAAATGATTTGAATACATGTCCCAACAGAACTTTGTGAAGGAAACTCAAAGCTATTCTGACATAACAATAGCAAATGCTAGCAGAGCAGGGACTGAAGCACTGCAGTAAACCCGAAATTGTTCCAGTATTCAGCTGCTAGAACAAAAAAGAAAAGCTTCGTTACTGAACCTTTTTCATTTCATATAGCTGCTCAAAATTTGGAAAACTCATAGACCATAATCCATTAAAACAGCATCTATTACATCAAGTTCTAATTGCTAAACTTGCTGGTAAATCCTTGGGGTAAAGAGATTGGAACTCTTCCATTTTCAATAAAGATTATTTGTAAAACTATAAAATAAACCCATGAGACAATCTGATAGATCGCTCATTATCCCTGATCTGTGTTCTTTTTTATTTCTTAGCCCTACCTCTACAACTGATTAAAATGCTTAGCCTAAATACTTTCACCATTTCAAAGAAACCACTACAAAAAGGGCTATTTTTTGGCCAGGCGCCGTGGCTCACGCCTGTAATCCCAGCACTTTGGGAGGCCAGGCGGGCGGATCACGAGATCAGGAGATCAAGACCATCCTAGCTAACACGGTGAAACCCTGTCTCTACTAAAAAAATACAAAAACATAATTAGCTGGGCGTGGTGGCAGGTGTCTGTAGTCCCAGCTACTCGGGAGGCTGAGGCAGGAGAAACGGCACCTATAGTCCCAGCTACTCAGGAGGCTGAGGCAGGAGAATGGCGTGAACCTGAAAGGCGGAGCTTGCAGTGAGCCGAGATCACGCCACTGCACTCCAGCCTGGGCAACAGAGAGAGACTCTGTCTCCAAACAAACAAACAAACAAAAAAAACGTGTTTTTTTCCCTGGATTTTATGAGGAGAAAATTTAGATAATCTTTTAAAAATGTGTACCATATACCAAACTATTTAAATAGACATTAGCATTTTCTGTTAAAGTACTGACGTAGTATTTGCAACTATTTTTTGACAAACCTGAGAAAAACAAGAAATGGGGAAAGGATTCCCTATTTAATAAATGGTGCTGGGAAAACTGGCTAGCCATATGTAGAAAGCTGAAACTGGATCCCTTCCTTACACCTTCTACAAAAATCAATTCAAGATGGATTAAAGACTTAAATGTTAGATCTAAAACCATAAAAACCCTAGAAGAAAACCTAGGCAATACCATTCAGGACGTAGGCATGGGCAAGGACTTCATGTCTAAAACACCAAAAGCAATGGCAACAAAAGCCAAAATTGACAAATGGGATCTAATTAAACTAAAGAGCTTCTGCACAGCAAAGGAAACTACCATCAGAGTGAACAGGCAACCTACAAAATGGGAGAACATTTTCGCAACCTACTCATCTGACAAAGGGCTAATATCCAGAATCTACAATGAACTCCAACAAATTTACAAGAAAAAAACAAACAACCCCATCAAAAAGTGGGCGAAGGACATGAACAGACACTTCTCAAAAGAAGACATTTATGCAGCCAAAAGACACATGAAAAAATGCTCACCATCACTGGCCATCAGAGAAATGCAAATCAAAACCACAATGAGATACCATCTCACACCAGTTAGAATGGCGATCATTAAAAAGTCAGGAAACAACAGGTGCTGGAGAGGATGTGGAGAAATAGGAACACTTTTACACTGTTCGTGGGACTGTAAACTAGTTCAACCCTTGTGGAAGTCAGTGTGGCGATTCCTCAGGGATCTAGAACTAGAAATTCCATTCGACCCAGCCATCCCATTACTGGGTATATACCCAAAGGACTATAAATCATGCTGCTATAAAGACACATGCACACGTATGTTTATTGCGGCATTATTCACAATAGCAAAGACTTGGAACCAACCCAAATGTCCAACAATGATAGACTGGATTAAGAAAATGTGGCACATATACACCATGGAATACTATGCAGCCATAAAAAATGATGAGTTCATGTCCTTTGTAGGGACATGGATGAAATTGGAAATCATCATTCTCAGTAAACTATCGCAAGAACAAAAAACCAAACACCGCATATTCTCACTCATAGGTGGGAATTGAACAATGAGAACACATGGACACAGGAAGGGGAACATCACACTTCGGGGACTTTTGTGGGTTGGGGGGAGGGGGGAGGGATAGCATTGGGAGATATACCTAATGCTAGATGACGAGTTGGTGGGTGCAGCGCACCAGCATGGCACATGTATACATATGTAACTTACCTGCACATTGGGCACATGTACCATAAAACCTAAAGTATAATAATAATAATAATAATAATAATAACAATAAAAGAAAAAAAAATCATTTTTCTACTCTTGATCATTTATAGTCAGAATTTCAGTCAAGTTTAGCACTATCCAAAAAAATCGGACAGGATGTGTTGCTTCACAAATAAGAAGCTACATATAAGTCCTGAAGCACAAGGTTTAAGTAAAGGATTTCAACAATGACTTATTAAGCAGATACTCATCATATTTCCTACTGTGGGTTCTGTTACATAGTCCATATTCCTATGCTTAGAGCAGGGATTATTCTGCCTCATTGGCCTTAAACTCCATCAGCCCTATAACCTCTACTTCCCCACAGGTTTCAGTGATCTCCCAATTCTGTCACTGAAAGCTTTTCCAACAAAGTACACATTTATATTACAACCACACCCCATATGTCCTCCATGAACTCTTATTAATTCTCCAATACACATACCATTTTATTGCTCTCTGAAGTCTTCCATGTTTGTTCCACGCATGCTTTCTCTGCTGGCCTCTGTGTATACCTCTATTATATCATATGGTTCTATACTTATCACGAAGTTTTGATAATGCATTTCTGGCGGTAAAGGAGAATAAAACAGACCCTCCAAAGAGTTTGGATGAATTAGAGCAAGGTGGCTTACCATCAGTATAAAATTTCTTCCTTAAAAATTAGTTTGATTTTATTTTAGACATAGGGGGTACATGTGCAGGTTTGTTATATGGAAATATTGCATGATGCTGTGGTTTGGAATATAGATCCCACCACCAGGTAGTGAGATGCTACCAGGTAGTGATATAGATGCTCCCACCAAGTAGTGAGCATAGTATGGGTTAAGTAGTTTTTCAATCCATGTTTCCCTCCGCCATTCCTCCTCTACTAGTCTGCAGTGTCTATTGTTCCCATGTTTATATGCATGTGTGTTCAACGTTTAGTTCCCACTTATAAGTGAGAATGTGTAGTATTTGCCTTTCTGTTCCTGCCTTAATTCACTTAGGAAAATGACCTCCAACCGCATCCAGTTGCTGCAAAGGACATGATTTCTTGAAATCACATGTTTTATCTGGTAAAAATACCTTAAAATATTTCATGCTATGCCACTATGTGTCCTTTTATTTTAAATTATTTGTCATTAATAAAATTGAAGTTTAAACTTATTTCTAATATTTAGCCTTTGTTTTGTGTTCTCTTTGCATTAGCACTGTACACATTCAGTTTAAGAATATAAACCACTGCCCAATGAAATAAAAGAGGATACAAACAAATGGAAGAACATTTCATGCTCACGGGCAGGAAGAATCAATATCGTGAAAATGGCCATAATGCCCAAGGTAATTTATAGATTCAATGCCATCCCCATCAAGCTACCAATGACTTTCTTCACAGCATTGGAAAAAACTACTTTAAAGTTCATATGGAACCAAAAAAGAGCCCTCATCACCAAGTCAATCCTAAGCCAAAAGAACAAAGCTGGAGGCATCATGCTACCTGACTTCAAACTATACTACAAGGCCACAGTAACCAAAACAGCATGGTACTGATAACAAAACAGAGATATAGATCAATGGAACAGAACAGAGCCCTCAGAAATAACGCCACATATCTACAACTATCTGATCTTTGACAAACCTGACAAAAACAAGAAATGGGGAAAGGATTCCCTATTTAATAAATGGTGCTGGGAAAACTGGCTAGCCATATGTAGAAAGCTGAAACTGGATCCCTTCCTTACACCTTATACAAAAATTAATTCAAGATGGATTAAAGACTTAAACGTTAGATCTAAAACCATAAAAACCCTAGAAGAAAACCTAGGCATTACCATTCAGGACATAGGCATGGGCAAGGACTTCATATCTAAAACACCAAAAGCAATGGCAACAAAAGCCAAAATTGACAAATAGGATCTAATTAAACTAAAGAGCTTCTGCACAGCAAAAGAAACTACCATCAGAGTGAACAGGCAACCTACAAAATGGGAGAAAATTTTCGCAACCTACTCATCTGACAAAGGGCTGATATCCAGAATCTACAATGAACTCCAACAAATTTACAAGAAAAAAACAAACAACCCCATCAGAAAGTGGGCAAAGGATATGAACGGACACTTCTCAAAAGAAGACATTTATGCAGCCAAAAGGCACATGAAAAAATGCTCATCATCACTGGCCATCAGAGAAATGCAAATCAAAACCACAATGAGATACCATCTCACACCAGTTAGAATGGCGATCATTAAAAAGTCAGGAAACAACAGGTGCTGGAGAGGATGTGGAGAAACAGGAACACTTTTACACTGTTGGTGGGACTGTAAACTAGTTCGACCATTGTGGAAGTCAGTGTGGCGATTCCTCAGGGATCTAGAACTAGAAATACCATTTGACCCAGCCATCTCATTACTGGGTATATACCCAAAGGACTATAAATCATGCTGCTATAAAGACACATGCACACGTATGTTTATTGTGGCACTATTCATGATACCAAAGACTTGGAACCAACCCAAATGTCCAACAATGATAGACTGGATTAAGAAAATGTGGCACATACACACCATGGAATACTATGCAGCCATAAAAATGATGAGTTCATGTCCTTTGTAGGGACATGGATGAAACTGGAAATCATCATTCTCAGTAAACTATCGCAAGGACAAAAAACCAAACACCGCATGTTCTCACTCATAGGTGGGAATTGAACAATGAGAACACATGGACACAGGAAGGGGAACATCACACTCTGGGGACTGTTGTGGGGTGGGGGGAGGGGGGAGGGATAGCATTAGGAGATATACCTAATGCTAAATGACGAGTTAATGGGTGCAGCACACCAGCATGGCACATGTATACATATGTAACTAACCTGCACATTGTACACATGTACCCTAAAACTTAAAGTATAATAAAAAAAAAAGAATCACCTTTTTAGATTCCAAAAAAATGGAAAAGTGATATTTGTATAATATATATATTTTGTAAAACACAAAACAATATGCAGCAGAAAAATTATTGCACTAAGCACATATATTAGAAAAGAAGCACATATATTAGAAAGAAGGTTCTCAAGTAAATGACATTGTTTAAATAAAACAATATTTAATAAAAACAATATGTTATAGCCCGATGGAGTTCAGTCTAGCAATGCCAGGTTAGTTTAACATTCAAAATCAATTAAATGTAATTCATTATATTAACGAATTAATAAAAGATACAATCATCTCAATTTATGCAAAGTATTTGTCAAAACCAACATCTATACATCTATTTATAACAAAAAGTTCTCAACAAAACTAAAAATAGAAGGAAATTTTCTCAACATGTAAAGGTTATCTATGATAAACTTACAGCTAACATCCATCGTATTTACTGGTGAAAGGCTAAATTATTTTCCCTTAAGATTAGGAATAAAGCAAGTGTGTCTGCTTACACCATTTCTATTCAACCTTGTACTGAATGTTCTAGCCAGTGCAATGAGGCAAGAGAAAAAAACTAAAGACATTCAGATTGGAAAGGGAGAAGTAAAACTTTCCTTATTCTCTTATGAGAGAATCACCAATGTAGAAAACCTATGTGTTCTACAAATATTAGTTCTAGAATTAATAAGTAAGTTTAGCAAGCTTGCAGGATAAAAACCAATGTAAAAATATCACCAGTATTTTTATGAAGTATAAATAAAAAAATAGGAAATTAAAATTTAAAACTGTTGCAGGAAGTCAGGGACCCCAAACGGAGGGACCGGCTGAAGCCATGGCAGAAGAACATAAATTGTGAAGATTTCATGGAGATTTATTAGTTCCCAAATTAATACTTTTATAATTTCTTACGCCTGTCTTTACTGCAATCTCTGAACATAAATTGTGAAGATTTCATGGACATTTATCACTTCCCCAATCAATACCCTTGTGATTTCCTATGCCTGTCTTTAATTTAATCTCTTAATCCCGTCATCTTTGTAAGCTGAGGAGGATGTATGTCACCTCAGGACACTGTGATGATTGCGTTAACTGCACAAATTGTTTGTAGAGCATGTGTGTTTGAACAATATGAAATCTGGGCACCTTGAAAAAAGAACAGGATAACAGCAATGTTCAGGGAACAAGGGAGATAACCTTAAACTCTGACTGCCGGTTAGCCGGGTGGAACAGAGCCATATTTCTCTTCTTTCAAAAGCAAATGGGAGAAATATCGCTGAATTCTTTTTCTCAGCAAGGAACATCCCTGAGAAAGAGAATGTGTCCCTGAGGGGAGGCCTCTGAAATGGCCGCTTTGGGGACGGCTGTCTTTTACGGTCGTGGTGGAGGGATGAAATAAGCCCCGTTCTCCTGTAGCGCTCGCAGGTTTATTAGGACGAGGAAATTCCCGCCTAATAAATTTTGGTCAGACCAGTTGTCTGCTCTCAAACCCTGTCTCCTGATAAGATGTTATCAATGACAATGCATGCCCGAAACCTCATGAGCAATTTAAATTTCACCCCGGTCCTGTGGTCCTGTGATCTCGCCCTGCCTCCATTTACCTTATGATATCTTATTACCTTGTGATATCTTATTACCTTGTGAAGCACGTGATCTCTGTGACCCACATCCTATTCGTACACTCCCTCCCCTTTTGAAAATCACTAATAAAAACTTGCTGGTTTTACGGCTCAGGGGGCATCACGGAACCTGCCAACATGTGATGTCTCCCCTGGACACCCATGTTTAAAATTTCTCTCTTTTGTACTCTGTCCCTTTATTTCTCAGACCAGCTGACACTTAGGGAAAATAGAAAAGAACCTATGTGAAATATCAGGGGCTGAATTTCCCCTGATAAAAACATATTGTTTATGGTAACATTTAAGCACATGAACTATGGCACTGGTATGAAAATAGGCACATAGATCAATGAAACAGAATAGAGAACTCAAAAAGCCACATATCTACAGCCAACTGATCTTTGACAAAGTTGACAAAAACATACACTGGGGAAGGACGTCCTTTTCAATAAAAGGTGCTGGAAAAATTGGATTTCCATATGCAGAAGAATAAAACTGGGCCCCTATCTCTCACCATATACAAAAATTGACTCAAGATGATTTAAATGTAAGACCTGAAACTATTAAAATACAAGAAGAAAACATAGGGAAAACTCTTCTGGACATTGGTCTAGATGAAGAATTCATAACTAAGAACTCAAAAGCACAAACAAGAAAAACAAAAATAGACACATGGGATTTAATTAAACTAGAAAGCTTCAGCACAGCAATAGAAATAATCAACAGAATGGACAAACAACCTAGGGAATGGGAGAAAATATTTGCCAAATACACATCTGGCAAGGAACTGATATCCAGAATTTATAAGGAACTTAAACAACTCAACAATAACAACAACAAAATAAATAACCCCATTAAAAAGTTGGCAAAGGACATGTATAGATTTTTCAAAATAAGGCATACAAATGGTCAAAAAGCATGTGAAATAATGAACAACTTCACTTATCATCAGAGAAATGCAAAGTAAAACTAATCAGAATGGCTGTTATTAAAAAGTAAAACAAAATAACAGATGTTGTTGAGGATGTGGAGAAAAGGGAACACTCATACACTGTTGGTGGGAATGTTAATTAGGGAATCCTCTATGGAAAGCAGTATGGAGATTTCTTAAAGAACTAAAAATGAAACTATCATTCAATCTTGCAATCCCATTACCAGTTATCTACCCAAAAGAAAACGAATCATTATTTTAAAAAGATAACTACACTCGCATGTTTATCATGGCACTATCACAATAGCAAAGATATGGATTCAACCTGTACCCATCAATGGATTAATGGATAAAGAAAAAATAGTATACATATACATACATGGAATGAAATACTATTGCACCATTAAAAATGAAATTGTATCTTTCACAGCAACATGGATGGAACTGGTGGCCATTATCTTAAGTAAAATAACTCAGAAACAAATGACTCAGAAGTCAAATACTGCATGTTCTCACTTATAAGCGGGAGCTAAACTGTGTGTACATATGGATGCAGAGTGTGAAATAATAGACATTGGAAACTCAGGTGGGAGTGTGTGGGGGAGTGAGGGATGAGAAATTACTTAATGGGTACAATGTACACTATGGCTAGACAAAACACCCAGACTTCACCAATATGCCATATATCCTTGTAACCAAAAAATAAAACATATAAAATAATTAGGCAAAAGATGTGCAATCCTCGTACATTTAAAAATACAAACACATTACTGAGATAAAATAAAAGCCTGAATGAGTGTAGAGATATCCTGTGTTTATGGGTTGGAAGACTTAATATTGTTAAAATGTTAGTTCTTAAATTGATATAGAAATTCAATACAATCCCAATCAAAATCTCAGCAAGTCTTTTTGTATAAATAGACAAGACAATTCTAAACTTCATATGGAAATGTGAGAGATGTAGAATATTCAAACCAATTTGAAAAAGAATGAAGTTGAAGGAATTACATGGCCCTATTTCAAGACTTTCTATAAATCTACAGCCATAAATATAGTGTGTTATTGGCATAAAGACAGACGTACTTATTAATGGAACAAAATTAAGTACAGAAATAGACCTGCTATAAAAGGTCAATTGATTTTTTATAGAGATTCAAAGGCAGGTCAGTGGGGAAAGGATAGTCTTTTCAAAAAAAATATACTGGAACATTTAAATATTCATATTCAAAAACAAGAATGAACAAAAGAAATAAGTCTCAATCAACACCATGCATCATAGACAAAATTTAACTCAAAATGATCAAAGGAGTAACTGCAAGTACTAAAACTATAAACTTCATAAAAGGAAAGATAGTGTAAATCTTTATGGCCTTGGACTAGGCAATGGTGTCTTAGATAAGGAAAGATAGTGTAAATCTTTATGGCCTTGGACTAGGCAATGGTGTCTTAGATACAATAGCAAAAATATCATCTGTAAAATAACACTGATAAATTGGAGTTTATTAAAGTTGGGAACTTATGTTCTCAGGTAAGAAAAAGAAATGACAAGCCACTGACTTGGGCAAACATTTTTATTTCACATAACTAATACTTAATTTGTATCCAAAATATGTAAAATAATCTCAAAATTCAATAATAACAGAATAAATAATACAATAAATAACAGACAAAATATTTAAACAGATTCAGCACCAAAGAAGATGTAATAAGCACATAAAAAATGAACAATTAACCATTGAAGATGTACAAATCAAGACCACACACTTATTCGAACAATAAAAATATAAAAAATGTGTGCTGTGTGCTCATACTAAGAGTTGGTGAGGATGTGGAGGACTTGGAACTCTCATATATACTGCTGGTGAAAAAGTGAAATTATACAACTACTTTGGGTAAGAGTTCCATAGTTTCCTAGAAAGTTAAATATCCTAAAAAGTTAAATATATACCTGTATTATGATCCAGCCGTTCTACTCCTAGGTTTTTTACTCAAGAGAAATGAAAATGGATGTCTACACAAAGACTTGTACATGAATATTCATAGAAGCCTTTTGTATAATACCCGAAGGCTGGAAGCAAACCAAATGTCCATCAAAAGGTGATTGGATAAATAATTGTTGATCTATCCACACATGTAATATTACTCATCAGGAAAAAAGAATGAATTATTAATACACACATCAACATCGAAGAATCTCAAAATAATTTTGCTAAGTGAAAGAAACTAGGCAAAAAAGAGTGTATATTCTGTGATTCCGTGTATGTAAAATTCTAGAAAATGCAACCTAATATTAACAGATAGAATGTTTGCCTGGAGAGGGGATTTGTGGCGGGAGTGACACAAGAAAACTTTGAAGGTGATGGATATGCTCAGTATCTTGATTGTGTTAACAATTTCACAGACACATAATTGTATCAAAACATTGAACTATACACTTTTAATAATGTGAAGTTTACTTTAATAAAGCTTTAAAAACTCCATGAAAATGGTGGATACTATTTCATTTTATGTTAGTTGATTATAAGAACCAACATATTTTAAATTATTTTCTACTGGATAAAAGTGATGCTCAAAATATTTTTCTACATTTAAGCCTGTGATTTTGTCTTCCCTTTGTAATACTGCTCCAGGCATCCAGTTTGAGAACCATATTCTTAGTTCCCCTACTAATCACAAAGCAAGATTCTGTCATAATACAAAGTGAACTTGAAGGCAGTGACTGGGTTTGTTTTACCTCTTTAGTCTTAGCTCCAAACACAGTACCTGGATTAGTTGAATGAACTAGAATTTGATACGTTATCTCTTCTTTGTCTTACATTTGTCACATCGAATGACAATCATTCATTGATATTATAATGATATTACAGATACAGATATAAAATCAGAGGAAGTATTTTCCTCTTGGGGCTTATCTTCATTACATTACTTGCCGCATTCCCTCACCTGCAATGCTCTAACATACTTCCTTCAAAATTAGATATGGAAAAAGCTTGGATTATCTCAGACTGAACTCTCCTCTCTGACACTTAAAGCAATGTAGTCTAGAGTAGTTAACTTGGCATCTCCAAGTCTCAATTATTTCATTGTAATGTGGAGAAAATAATGCCTATTTTTAGGGTTGTATATACAATTCATAAAATGAGGCTCACAAAAACCTCAGCCATAGTAAACAGCCAACCAGTGCTAACTTTCTTCCCCTTGGGTTCCCACTATGCGTAACTCCCACATCAAAATTTTTCCATCTAGTGCTTTATCTGTTTTGGACTCTGTCCTCCTGTAAGTGAGCGCTATATATTAGTAAACAAATGCCTAATAGTTAAGCAACTTTTTCCAGATAACGGAATCCTTGTTTAGAATTATAGGGTGGGGAAAATGCAACACTATAGCAGGCTTTTGTGGATATAGAGGTTGGAGAGGGGAAGATGAGAACATATTTTTGTCTACCCTAGACGTTACACCACATAGACTGATGTTCATTATACCTATGCTCAAAGCTGGCCTTGACCTCTGCACATATCTCATGCTCAAGGTCCTGCTTCTTGCCCTATAACCTCTCACATCCAAAAAGCTATTTTTCTCCTATTAATATAGCTCAAACCTAAATCTTCTCATCCTTGAATAGAAACATATTTGCTAGATGAGTTCTACTGCAAAGAAATAACTTTTCTTAAGCTTAGCCTTGAATTTCTTGGCACATACAGGTAGGTGTTCTGTTCCTTAAGAGTTTATCATTTCACTTTTTCTGGAAGAAGCAATAAAGGAAGAAAATAAAGACTTTTTTTTTTCTTTCTACCAGTAAGTTCAGAAGATACCACATGGAGTAGTATAAAACCCCCTAAAGGAGTAGTTGTTTAAAATGAGTAGATAAAAGGATTTTTCAGTCACTCTCACAATCCTAAAGCTCTGTTTAAGCCCATACCATGACAAACAGCTGAAACACTCATAACAACCAAGGTTTATTGACCATTCACTCTGTACCAATACTATCTTAAGAATTTTATACGTAATGACACATTTAATTCTCAAAATAACTTTCCAAATTAGATACTGTTATCATTCTCATTTAACAGATAAGAAAATGACAGGATAACAAGGGCTGAAATATAAATAACATTAAATTATATTACTAGGAAGAAGTAAGGCAAGGAATTGAGCCTGATTAAGAATCTACACCTTTAATCCCTACAGTCGAACAATATGCTTGATCAAAGTAAAATTTCATTTAATCAGATCTCCACTAACTGAAGAAGTTCTTAAGTAAATGTCTTCTTTTAAGGAGAAAGAAGTACATTGTAAAATTTAAGCTCATTTTGTAAACTTTGTTTAAATAAAAATTTCTAGAAAAAGAGCATATCATCCTTAGTCAACAAGCAATGAGTTAGTGGTAACTAGACTTTATTTATTAAGGGGATAAAATAGATATTGACACTTTAGAAAAATATCTACTAACAAAAAAGTAAAACAAATGAATTTTTGTTGTTGTTTCCAGCCCTCAGGTCATCAGAATATTAAATTAACAAAATCACCCTTTCTTATGCAATCTGTTTAACTGAGGTTTTCCTGTATAATGCCACTTCTGTATATCTAGATGTCAGATTCCAAGTAGGCAAAATATCTGGCTATCTAACTGAGTATTTTCCAATATTTATCTGGAAGGAAAACATAGCAGACAACTTTTCTTCAGAAATAAGGTATAAACTTGATATGCAATGAAACATTACCTGTACATGTGTTTTGTTTAATATATTAGATATAATTAAACATATAATGAATATATGATATATATTGAAATATATAGGAAAATATATATTTTTCAATATAAATATATATATTTCAGTATAGGAAAAAATATATATTTCTATATATATAATGAAACAAAACATATGTAGAGATAATATATGATGTGATCACTATTGAACAGAGACTATCACTTGCTAATGCAACCTGCCACTTCAGAGATTAAAATTCTCTTAAAGAGAAAAGAGAGATTATCGTTTATTGATCAAAATTCTAAAGCTCACATCAAATATTTATAAATATTCAGAGAAAGTTTTCATAACAGAATGACTCAATGTGATGTAAAAGAGTTTGATAAACACTATGAAATAATACAAGTATGGACACTTGAGTACTGAAGTGTTAAAAGCACTAAAATTGGACTGTTAAAGTCAAAATCCTTGATGAGGTGATTTCACAACTGGCATTTGAACTAATAAAAATATTATGGAAGGACAATATTATCAACTTGAAATGCATACACTTGCCTTCCCAAGACCCTTTCTGTCAATTATTTAAAGTACAGGTTAGTTTGTGGCAAAATATCTGCTGTATGTTCTGGAAAAGTGACTAGGCAAAGGACTAGGCAAGATATTTTTCATAAAACACATATACATGAACAAAGTCCACCTCTAAAACGATCTTATAAAATATCTCATCTAATGATTTTAAAAGCTTTCATTATATTAATATGTTGGCTTGGAAAATTCTTATAAATGCTCATCTCTGCATATAGTCCAACTTCTGTTGGAAAACCACTGGCCATGCTTTTCTTATCATGTATCAACTGATCAAGTATGCTCACACTATATTTACCTCTTTCTCTTCCTTTACATTTGTTTTCTTTCACATACTGTCTTTACTATATCCAAAAGCGGTAGTTTTCATAAAGATTTAGGATGAAGATCATCCAGCTTCATTTTCTTCAGGTCATTCCTGAAGAAATTCTACCTACCAATTCTTCTATGTCATTTACTTCACTATATTCTTTTTAAATATATTTCTTTTGAATGGAGACATGCAAGTAACCCTTATCATTTAAAAAATGAGAAACATGCTTGGTTGCATGGTCACAGAGATTTTCATGACAATCTAGTTTAATCAACCTATATTTATTTGAATGCCTATTTTTTTCCCAAGAAGGAGTTGATGATGCAGTAATTCAAAAACATTCATCTAATTTTTCTTTTACCTGCTCTAATTTCTACCAAACTCTGTTTAAAAGTGTATTCTATTCTTCACTATCAAAAACCACTAGACTGCACACTTTAAATAGGTGAATGGTATGGCAATTATATGTCACTGAAGCAGTTGTTTAAAAATCTACTCTGTGAAAATTATTGCTACTATTTATTGAGCATTTAGCATATTTAGCATATAATAAGTGTTTTGCATATGTCGAATCATTTAATGTGGCACTCATAACCTATGTATCAGTAGAGTTTTTAAATCTATTTCCACAGACAAGCTGAGATTTCAAAATATTAAGTTACTTTCTAAAGGAAACATAGCTGATAAGTAATGGATCCAGGATTCCACCTAGGTTTGTTTGACTCTAAGGCCCCCTATTCGTTTCACATTATCAGGCTGCCTCTGTGCCTATCTATCTACTTAGCAGAAGTAATCTAAACCTTATGATTTCTTACAGTTGCTTAGAGTTGAAGTTTATGAGCTTTTAAATGTTTCTTCCAATTCTTTAGATTCTAGATTTCTGCTTATGGCTAGGGATGTGAAGGAACAATAGTTAGAAAAGTCCTGATTTCCTTGGCTCTGGGAGATGGATTCCAATCCACTCTTCAAGAAGGGGTTTTCAACTCATACAGTTATACTCAGTAAGTATTTTTCACTCATGCCCCACAAATGGCAATGCAGACATATTTCTGTCTCTACTTTCTTGGAACTTGACATAAGTGTAGGATTTATTGGATGTCTTTTTTTTCCCTTAATGCTGCTTTTCTCATACTCAATAGGTTGATTAGTCTTGAAAAATATCTTCTTTTTCAAATTTTATTTTAATAGCTTTTGGGGGTACAGTGGTTTTTGGTTATATGGATAAGTTCTTTAGTGGTGGTTTCTGAAATTTTGGTGCACCTGTTACCCAAGCAGTGTACACTGTAATCGATGTGTAGTCTTTAATCTCTCACCCACTTCCCACCCTTCTCCCTGAGTTCCCAATGGCCATTATATCATTCTTATGCTTCTGTGTCCTCATAGTTTAGCTTCCATTTACAAGTAAGAGCATAGGATATTTGGTTTTTCATTCCTGAGTTACTTCACTTAGAATAATGGTCTTCAACTCCATCCAGGCTGCTGCAAATGCCATAATCTTATTTCTTTTTATGGCAGAGTAGTATTGTTGTACTTATGCCACATTTTCTTTGTCCACTCATTGTTTGATGGGCATTTAGGTTGGTTCCATATTTTTGCAATTGCAAATTGTGCTGCTATAAACATGCATGTGTAAGTGCCTTTTTCATATAATGACTTCTTTTCCTTCGGGTAGATACCCAGTAGTGGGATTGCTGGATCTAATGGTAGTTCTGCTTTTAGTTCTTAAAGGAACCTTCATACCATTTTCCACAGTAGTTGTACTAGTTTACATTCCCACCAGCAGTGTAAAAGTGTTCCATTTTCACCAAATCCATGACAGCAGCTATTATATTTTGTTCTTTAAATTATGGACTTGTGGGAGTAAGTGGGATCTCACTGTGGTTTTAATTTGCATTTCCCTGATTATTAATGATGTTGAGCACTTTTCATGTGTTTGTTGGCCATCTGTATATCTTCTTTTGAGAATTGTCTAATCATGTCCTTTGCCCACTTTTTGTTGGGATTATTTGTTTATTTCTTGCTGATTTGTTTGAGTCCCTTGTAGATCCTGGATATTAGTTCTTTGTCAGATGCATAGTTTGCGAATATTTTCTTCCATTCTGTAGGATGTCTGTTTATCTTTTTCTAAACACGCACATTATTTTGTTTTCAGCTAAGAATTCAGGATTCCTGAAGGATGGTATCTGATAGGGGGTTTGAGTAGATATCCAGGAAGGGGCTTTTCAACACTGACACTATGGTGGACACATGCCAATGATCTCTGATAGTACACAGTCACCAAGCCAAATTACCATAACTTCTTATCTATGTACAAAAAGCAGGAAAAGTCAGGAGAATGCAAAGACTTCAAGTCAAATGTATGATTGTCTCTAGGCATGGTAGCAACAATAAAGACATAGAAAATCAAATACCCTAAATACCCTGACTTGATCATTTCACATTCTATGCATGTAATAAAATACCACGTGTCCCATAACAATTTATACATTATAATAAATAAATATAATTAAAAATAAAGTTTCTTTTTTGTGGCTATGAAAATGTCTTTATTCTATTTAATAAATAATAAGATAATTACACACTTTTAACAATGATTTTATATTTGGTCACTTTATCTCCTAATTAATTGCCATAGAGAGGCTTTTTTTAATTTTATTTTTTATTTTTGTTTTTATTTAAGTTCTGGGGTACTGTGCAGAACGTACAGGTTACATAGGTATACATGTGCCATGGTGTGTTGCTGCACTTATCAACCCATCATCTAGGTTTTAAGGCATGCATGCATTAGGTATTTGTCCTAATGCTCTCCCTCCCCTTGCACCCCACCCCCTGACAGGCCACAGTGTATGATGTTCCCCTCCCTGTGTCCAGGTGTTCTCATTGTTCAACTCCCGTTTATGAGTGAGAACATGTGGTGTTTGGTTTTCTGTTCCTGTGTGAGTTTGCTGAGAATGATGGTTTCCAGCTTCATCCATGTCCCTGCAAAGGTCATGAGCGCATCTTTTTTATGGCTGCATAGTATTCCATGGTGTATATATGCCACATTTTCTTTATCCAGTCTATCATTGATGGGCATTTGGGTTGGTTCCAATTCTTTGCTATTGTAAATAGTGCTGCAATAAGCACACGTGTGCATGTGTCTTTATAGTAGAATGATTTATAATCCTTTGGGTATATACTCAATAATGGGATTGCTGGGTCAAATGGTATTTCTGGTTCTAGACCCTTGAGAAATAACCACACTGTCTTCCACAATGGTTGAATTAATTTACACTACCACCAACAGTGTAAAAGTGTTCCTATTTCTCCGCATCCTTGCTAGCATCTGTTGTTTCCTAACTTTTTAATAATTGCCATTCAAACTGGCATGAGATGGAATCTCATTGTGGTTTTGATTTGCGTTTCTCTAATGACCAGTGATGATGAGTTTTTTTCATATGTTTCTTGGCTGCATAAATGTGTTCTTTTGAGAAGTGTCTGTTCATATCCTTCGCCCACTTTTTGATGAGGTATTTTTTTTTTTTTGTAAATTCCTTTAAGTTCCTTGTAGATTCTGGATATTAGACCTTTGTCAGATGGGTAGATTGAAAAATTTTCTCTCACTCTGTATGTTGCCTGATCACTCTGATGATACTTTCTTTTGCTGTGCAGAAGCTCTTTAGTTTGATTAGATCCCATTTGTCTATTTTGGCTTTTTTTGCAATTGCTTTCAGTGTTTTAGTCATGAAGTCTTTGCCCATGTCTATGTCCTGAATGGTATTGCCTAGGTTTTCTTCTGGGGTTTTTATGGTTTTGGGTTTTAAAGTTTTTAATCCATATTGAGTTAATTTTTGCATAAGGTGTAAGGAAGGGGTCCAGTTTCAGTTTTCTGCATATGGCTAGCCAGTTCTCCTAGCACCATTTAATAATGGGGAATCCTTTCCCCATTGCTTGTTTTTGTCAGGTTTGTCAAAGATCAGATTGTTGTAGATGTGTGGTGTTATTTCTGAGGTCTTTGTTCTGTTCCCTTGGTCTATGTATCAGTTTTGGTACCAGTACCATGCTGTTTTTATTACTGTAGCCTTATTGTATAGTTTGAAGTCAGGTAGCGTGGTATCACCAGTTTTGTTCTTTTTGCTTAGGATTGTCTTGGCTATATGGGCTCTTTTCTGGTTCCATATAAAATTTAAAGTAGTTTTTTCCTAATTCTGCAAAGGAAGACAGTGGTAGCTTAATGGAAACATCACTGAATCTATAAATTACTTTGGGCAGTATGGCCATTTTCACGATATTGATTCTTCCTATCCATGAGCATGGAATGTTTTTCCATTTGTTTATGTCCTCTCTTATTTCCTTGAGCAGTGGTTTGTAGTTTTCCTTGAAGAGGCCCTTCATGTACCCTGTAAGTTGTATTCCTAGGTATTTTATTCTCTTTGTAGCAATTGTGAATGGGAATTCACTCTTTATTTGGCTCTCTGCTTGTCTTTTGGTGTATAGAAAAACCTGTGATTTCTGTACCTTGATTTTGCATCCTGAGACTTTGCTGAAATTGCTTATCAGTTTGAGGAGTTTTTGAGCTGAGATGAAGGGGTTTTCTAAATATACAATCATATCATCTCCAAACAGAGACAATTCGACTTCCTCTCTTCCTATTTGAATACTGTTTTATTGCTTTCTCTTACCTGACTGCCTTGGCCAGAACTTCCAATACTATGTTAAATAGGAGTGGTGAGAGAGGGCATCCCTGTCTTGTGCTGGTTTTCAAAAAGAATGCTTCCAGATTTGGCCCTTTCAGTATGATATTGGCTATGGGTTTGTCATAAATAGCTCTTATTATTGTGAGACATATTCCATCAGTACCTAGTTTATTGAGAGTTTTTAGCATGAAGGGATGTTGAATTTTATCAAAGGACTTTTCTGCGTCTATTGAGAAAATCACGTGGTTTTTGTCATTGGTTCTGTTTATGTGATGGATTATGTTTATTGATTTGCATATGCTGAACCAGCCTTGCATCCCAGGGATGAAGCTGACATGATCATGGTGGATAAGATTTTTGATGTGCTCCTGATTGGGTTGCCAGTTTTTTTTTTTTTTTTTTGAGGAATTCTACATCAATGTTCATCAGGGATATTGGCCTGAAATATTCTTTTTTTGTTGTGTCTCTGCCAGTTTTTGGTATCAGGATGATGCTGGCCTCATAAATTGAGTTAGGGAGGAGTCATTCTTTTTCTGTTGTTTGGAATAGTTTCAGAAGGAATTGTATCAGCTCCTCTTTGTACCTCTGGTAGAATGTGGCTGTGAATCCGTCTGGTCCTAGTCTTTTTTTGGTTGGTAGGCTATTAATTACTGCCTCAATTTCAGAACTTGTTATTGGTCTATTCAAGGATTCAACTTCTTCCTGGTTTAGTCTTGGGAGGGTGTATGTGTCCAGGAATATATTCATGTCTTCTAGGTTTTCTAGTTTATTTGCGTAGAGGTGTTTATAGTATTCTCTATTGGTAGTTTGTGTTTCTATGGGATCAGTGATAATATCTCCATCATTTTTTATTGTGCCTATTTGATTCTTCTCTCTTTTCTTCTTTATTAGTCTGGCTAGTGGTCTATCTATTTTGTTATTGTTTTCAAAAAACAACTCCTGGATTCATTGATTTTTTGAAGGGTTTTTCGAGTCTCTATCTCCTTCAGTTCTGCTCTGATCTTAGTTATTTCTTGTCTTCTGCTAGCTTTTGAAGTTAGTTGCTCTTGCTTCTCTAGTTCTTTTAATTGTGATGTTAGGGTGCTGATTTTAGATCTTTCCATCTTTCTGACGTGGGCATTTAGTGCTATAAATTTCCTCTTAACCCTGCTTTAGGTGTCTCCCAGCAATTCTAGTACGTTGTCTCTTTGTTCTCTTTTGTTTCAAAGAACTTCTTTATTTATGCCTTAACTTCATTATTTACCCAGTAGTTATTCAGGAGCAGGTTGTTCTGTTTCCATGTAGTTGTGCAGTTTTGAGTGAGTTTCTTAATCCTGAGTTCTAATTTGATCACACTGTGGTCTGAGAGACTGTTTGTTATGATTTCCATTCTCTTGCATTTGCTGAGGAGTGTTTTACTTCCAATTATGTGGCTGATTTTAGAATAAGTGCTATGTAGCACTGAGAAGAATGTATTTTCTGTTGATTTGGCATGGAGAGTTCTGTAGATGTCTATTAGGTCTGCTTGGTCTAGAGCTGAGTTAAAGTCCTGAATGTCCTTGTTAATTTTGTCTTGTTGATCTGTCTAAAATTGACAGTGGAATGTTAAAGTCTCCCACTATTATTTTGTAGGAGTCTAAGTCACTTTGTAGGTCTCTAAGAACTTGTTTTATGAATCTGAGTGCTCCTGCATTGGGTGCATATATATATTTAGGATAGTTAGCTCTTCTTGTTGCATTGATCCTTTACCATTATGTAATGCCTTTCTTTGTCTTTTTTGATCTTTGTTGGTTTAAAGTCTGTTTTATCAGAGACTAGGATTGCAACCCCTGCTTTTTTTGCTTTCCATTTGCTTGGTTAATATTCCTCCATCCCTTTATTTTGAGCCAATGTGTGTCTTTGCATGTGAGATGGGTCTCCTGAATACAGCACACTGATGGGTCCTGACTCTTTATCCAATTTGCCAGTCTGTGTCTTAACTGGGGCATTTAGCCCATTTACTTTTTTTTTTTTTTTTGCCCATTTACTTTTAAGGTTAATATTGTTATGTGTAATTTTGATCCTGTAATAATGATGCTAACTGGTTATTTTGCACATTACTTGATGTAGTTTCTTGATAGTGTCATTTGTCTTTATACTTTGGTGTGTTTTTGCAGTGGCTGGTACTGGTTTTTCCTTTCCATATTTAATGCTTCCTTCAGGAGCTCTTGTAAGGCAGACCTCATGGTGATAAAAATCCCTCAGCATTTGCTTGTCTGGAAAGGATTTTGTTTCTCCTTCACTTATGAAGTTTAGTTTGGCTGGATATTAAATTCTGGGTTGAAAATTCTTTCCTTTAAGAATGTTGAATATTGGACTCCACTCTCTTCTGGCTTGCAGAGTTTCTGCAGAGAGATCCGCTGTTAGTCTGATGGGCTTCCCTTTGTAGGTAACCTGATCTTTCTCTCTGGCTGCCATTAACATTTTTTTCTTCTTTTCAACCTTGGAGAATCTGATAATTATCTGTCTTGGGGTTGCTCTTCTCGAGGAGTATCTTTTTGGTGTTCTCTGTGTTTCCTGAATTTGAATGTTGGTCTGTCTTGCTAGGTTGGGGAAGTTATCCTGGATAATATCCTGAAGTGTGTTTTCCAACTTGGTTCCATTCTCCCTGTCACTTTCAGGTACTCCAATCAATCATAAGTTTTGTGTTTTCACATAGTCCCATATTTCTTGGAAGCTTTCTTTGTTCCTGAAACAAATAAAGTTACTTTCTAATTTTACTTTCAAATTAAAGCCAGTTTCAAATATATAAATGCTGCTGCCACACTGATTAAAACCAAGCATTTTATGTTACTTAAGCTACCATTACAGTTTCCTACCTGGACTCACTGTTCTTTCTCTTGGTCCTCTACTGTTCATTCTTCTCACAGAATTAACCACAGTTAGAATATTTTCTTGGATATCTAACAGAAACTAGTTCAAAGCAGCACTCTTGATTTTGACTTCCCTTCGTCCTGTTTCTTCTACAGTGTTCTCCATCTCAGAAAATGCCACTATTATGTACATTTGCTAATACCAGAAATATGGATGTTATATACTACCACCTAGCATCTGATCCATTAATAAGTTAAGGAGATTTTACTCCAAAAAGTATATTCAGAATTCAACTACTTCTCTCTACCTCCACCACTATCACCTTAATCTAGGCAACCATCATCTCTCATATTAACCATGGCAATAACCTTCTAACAGGTCTCAGTGTTCCATTTACACACCCCTACACACAGTCTATAGTAGTCAGTGATATTTTTTGAACTTAGATTATTGTCCTCCCATGATTAAAAGTGTTTTAAGAGCAGCCATTGCCATTAGATAATATTAAACACAAACTGTTTTTGTCATCTTCAGGGCCCTATATGATCTAGTCCCCATCTACTTCTCAAAATCAATCTCAAACTTCTCATTCTCCCACTTACTACACTCCAGGAACATTAAAATATTGACTGCTCTTAGAACAACAAGCATCTAATGTGCTTCAGGAACTTTTATATTCTATCCTACCTGACTGGAATGTTCATACCCCAGTTCTGGCATTACTAGCTCTTTTTCATCCATTTGGTTTCAGCTTACATGAAATCTTCTCAGAGATTTCCCTGATCACTCTAAGTAGCATTTTCTACTATTGCCAGTTTGTTGAAGCACATGCTACTGTCACTATTAAAAATTCACAATTAGTTGGGGGATTATTTGATTAAACTCTCTCTCTCCCTCCAATGTCTTTTATTATTATTATTATTATTATTATTATACTTTAAGTTTTAGGGTACATGCGCACAATGTGCAGGTTAGTTACATATGTATACATGTGCCATGCTGGTGTGCTGCACCCATTAACTCGCCATTTAGCATTAGGTATATCTCCTAATGCTATCCCTCCCCCCTCCCCCCACCCCACAACAGTCCCCAGAGTGTGATGTTCCCCTTCCTGTGTCCATGTGTTCTCATTGTTCAATTCCCATCTATGAGTGAGAACAACGTCTTTTACATACCTCTTACCCACATACTACAGTGTAATTGCCATGACTCTCTGGTTCACCATTATATTCCCAGTTTTTAGCCCAGAGCCTAGAACAAAGTAGGTCTTCAATACCTATTTGTTGAAGTAAAGACACTGCCAACTTATTTAGTCTACCACAGAAAAAATGTACCATGATGAGGCTGGGGGGAAAGAAAAAGGGAGAATAGAAGGTCCAGAAAAGAAACCTTTGTAAAATTATCCGCCTGAGCTTCCAGAAATTCTTTCCTCCGGGAGGACACAATCTTACTCACCAACTTCCTCAGGTGTCAGTAATCTTATAGGACTTCCAGAGTGTTACCTCTAGGTAATTCAAGCCGAGAATGCACAACTGATTCTGTATAAGAAGATGTAGTTGAAACTTATCCAACTCATATTTTTGTAACACATTTATTTATCCTCTAATTTCCCTTTATTTTTATAGACACACTGACTCTTAGCAGGAACAAAACTCAAGAAACAGCAGGTCTAAATTATAGACACAGCTGAGGATGTAGGCTTGTATCCATAAAACAAGGTTTCAACATTCCAAAGGTTCCTGGACCACAAGACAATTGAACATTAATCACCAAATCAAGTTGCACTATTATTTACTGAAATTCAGGGAGTAAAGATGATTTTGTAATTCAGAATGAAAGGCATATCTGCATTACTGAAATACCTCAATTATAGACTCATTTTATATATATATATAGTTACTTTTAGTGTCTCTAATAACATGATAAATAGACAAGAGTTATCTATAATAATACTCCAAACCTCACTGATATTTGAGTGAAGTAAACAGGAGCCAGATCAAAGTGTGCCTTATATGTCAGGCTCAAAACTTAAATTATTTTCTGAAACAATGTAGGACATTACTGAAGGGTTTTAAGTAGAGAAGAAATGAGATGAAATTTTAGATCATATTTTCTATAAAGCTCAATTTGGGAGCAATGAGAAAGGTGGATTGGAGAGGGCAGAACAATAGCAAAGGGACTATTCCTAAATTCATGTTGAAAAACAACGAACACCTGAAACTGTGCTAGTAAGAATGGAGAAAAGGGGATAAATTTCAGCAATAATTAGGATGTAGAATCAATTAAACCTCCACAGTAAGGGGGTTGGATGTAAGAGATAACAAAAGAAGACAAGTAGAAGGTCGCTTCTAGGTGTGTCTCATTTGAGGAAGTAGGTGGATGGCAAGGCCATTTCTCCGCACTTGAAGGCCACAGGAGGAGGAGCAGATTTGGGTACAACGATCATTCTGGATATGTTAAATGGCTGGAAATATAAAAAAGAAAATGTTTCATTCTACTTTGTATTTTAATTCTACCCTTCTAACTTTCACCCATGGATTTATAGGATTATAGTCTTGCACAAAGTACAATACAGAGCCAGACACTGGGCAGGTTCTCAAATACGGTTGTTGACTTGATTTGCACACTCCATAACTCAGGCTACCTACAACAGCAACCTGGGCACGGAAAATGGGAAGGAAGAAGATGTTCTTCTAGACTAATGGAGCAGGGCTGAAGTCTGAAAATTATCCCTCCTGTCAGCTAAGTTCCTTGAGCTGCTGAGCAGCTGCCTGGAGAGAAGGTGGGACTATACCATTTGCAGAGGCGTCTTGGTTGTCATGACTGCGAATTGTGCTGCAGCAAAGCTGCCTTTCCTAAACTCACTCACTTGTTTCCTTCTCTGGAGCTGTACTATGGCCAAGACACATCTGTGGCCCTGAAAGAAAAATAAGTGGAACTAGCTATTTCTTCACTGGAAATTTAAATAATAGGCAAAGCAGCTCTTCAATGCTGTACCCAATTACAGCACAGCCCAATCAGCTGCCATTTGTTGGAGTAAATGGACTATTTAGGGTAAATTTTAAAATAGGGCTTGCATATCCTACTAAGATGATTTTTACCGTACAATAGTGCCATATGTTGCTGTATTTAAAGTACTCATTTTGAGTGTGTGGAGACTGTGACAGCAACTTAGAAAATCTTTTCCACTTGCCACTTTATCATACATCCTTCAGAAGGATGCACGCCCCTTTTGCTCTCTGAACAGGCAAACAGATTCACCTATGAACAGTTAACCTGATTTTTCACACTTTATACCCCATCAGAAGCATACATTGCCTAGGTCAGCTTCATCCTCACAGCCATTCCAGAATTCTTGACACTAGAGGTGGTCTTTACACAAAGAACAGATGTACTTTATTGACTTGGCCTTGAGACACAAAAGATGGCTTTGAAGCCACAATGTGAAACTGCAAGGAATGAAAACCCCAGCAGAAGAAAGGAAATGTCTATTTTGGAATAGTTGTGCAATTTTAAATTCCTATGAGCTGTATGTTTACCTAGGCAGAATTGAGTCTCATTTATAGAATCCGAAAAGCTGTAGATCAGGCTATAAGCCTTGGAGCAGGGGAGGATATACTTAAATACTTGTCCTTGCTCTGATGTTCACTAGTTGTGCACTCTCGGGCTGGCTACTTTATCTCTTTAGATCTCATTTTTCCCACCTGAAAAGTTATGGAGCAGGAAATGATGGTCTCCATGTTTTTCCTAGAAAAAACATATTCTAAACCTAATCACATGCCTAGGCAGATGCCTACTTAATAGGTTAATAGTCCTAACCAAAACCTAATCTGCCCCCAATTAAATTTTATGTCAGTTTCCCGCTGTTTATGCAATTACTATTATTACAATAAATCCTCTAAATGAAGGTAGTGTCTCCCTTAGGTTCTCAACAAATTATAAACATGTATATCTCTAAGGATCTGCTCAGACACAAAGATCCTAAGAAAATGGAACCCAGGACAAATACATTCTACATATATACTCTCTAGTGGTTTCACAGCAGGGGCCCAGGAACCTGCCATGCATCAGTTCAAATCTGAATGTCAACTCTGCTAGTTACTCGATATGGGAATCTTTAAAAGTAATTAAACCACTCTGTCTCAGTTTCATCATCTGTAAAATTAAGATAATAATAGTAATTGCCTTATTTGGTTGTGAGCTCATGAGATAATAATGCATATAAAACTTTCCACTTGGTACAGTGCCTTCACATAGGAAGTACTCAACAAGTGTTAGCTATTACTTCCTTTAACGGCATTGAGCAGAATTGAAGAAGGATTGCATTACATACAGACTAGTGTCAATGTAAAATGTTATATTAAATTATCATTCACAGTATGATCTCTGAACGGCATATATGGAAAGACCTGCTGGCTGCAATATTGGACATCTCCATTTCCCAACCTTGAAAAACAAGAGAAACTTAGCAGTTTTTACTTCTCACTTGCTCAGTATATCTTCAATAATTTCAGCTTTTATTTCAGATTCAGGGGGTACATGTGCAGATTTGTTAGATGGGCATATGGTGTTTTGCTGAGGTTTGGGATACAAATAATCCCATCACCCATATAGTGAGCTTAGTAGGCAACAGTTAGATCTTCAACTTTTGCCCCCTTCCACTTTCCCCTCTCTAATAACCCCCATTGTTTATTGTTCCCAACTTTATATGAGTACACAACGTTTAGTTCTCACTTATAAATGGGAACATGCAATATTTGGTTTTTAATTCCTGCATTAATTTACTTAGGATAATAACCTCCAGCTGCATCCATGTTGCTGCAAAAGTCATGATTTTGTTCTTTTTATGGCTGCATAATATTCCATGGTGTATATATACCACATTTTCTTTATCCAATGCACCACTGATGGACACCTAGGTTGATTCCACATCTTTGCTACTTTGAATAGTGCTGCAATGAACATATGAGTGCATGTGTCTTTTTGGTAGAATAATTTATTTTCTTTTGGATATATACCCAATAATGGGATTGCTGGGTCAAATGGTAGTTCTGTTTTAAGTTGTTTGAAAAATCTTCAAACTGTTTCTCACAATTGCTGAACTAACTTACATTCCTACCAACAGTGTATAAGTGTTCTGCGGCTTCCTCAGCATTTGTTGTTTTTTGACTTTTTAATAGTAGCCATTCTGACTGGTATGACATGGTATTTCATTGTGGTTTTGAGTTGTAGGTCTCTGATGATTAGCAACGTTGAACACTTCTACAAATATTTGTTGTCTGCTTGTATGTCTTCCTTTGAGAAGTACCTGTTTATGTATTTTATCGACTTTTTAATGGGGCTATTTGGTTTTTGCTTGTTCAATTGTTTAAGTTCCTTATAGATTCTGGATACTAGACCTTTGTAGGATACATAGTTTACAAATATTTTCTTCCATTCTGTAGATTGTCTGTTTACTCTGCTGATAGATTCTTTTGCTGTGCAGAAGAGCACAGAGCAGAAGCTCTTTAGTTTAATTAGATCCTAATTGTCAATATTTGTTTAGTTGCAGTTGCTTTTGAGGACTTAATCGTAAATTATTTCCCAAGGTGAATATCCAGAATGATGTTTCTTAGGTTTGTTCCTAGGGTTCTTATAGTTTGAGGTCTTACATTTAAATCATTAATCTATCCTGAGTTAATTTTTTAATATGATGAATGGTAGGAATACAGATCCATTCTTTTGCATATAGCTAGCTACCTATCACATTTATTGAATAGGGAGTCCTTTCCCCATTGCTTATTTTTGTAGAATTTGTTAAAGATCAGATGGCTGTAGGTGTGTTGCTTTATTTATGGGTTATCTATTCTGTTCCATTGTTCTTTGTGTCTGTTTTTTTAACTATACAATGCCGTTTTGGTTATTGTAGCCTTATACTATAGTTTGAAGTGAGGTAATGTGAAGCTTCCAGCTTTATTATTTTTGCTTAGGATTACTTTCACTATTCAGGCTCTTTTTTATTTAATATGAATTTTAGAGTCATTTTTTTCTAATTCTGTGAAAAATGATGTTGGTTGTTTGATAAACATACTGTTGAATCTGTAGATTGCTTTGGGCAGTATGACCATTTTAATGATGTTGACTATTTCTGTCCATGAGCATGAAATGTTTTTCCATTTGTTTGTGTCATCTCTGATTTCTTTCAGCAGTGTTTTGTAATTCTTGTTGTAGAGCTCTATATACCTATTATGTACTCAGAAAAATTATAAATTAAAATAAATAAATAAGAGATCTTTCACCTCCTCAGTAAGCTGTATTCCTGGGTGTCTCATTTTTGTGTGTGCATACAGCTATTGTGAATGGGATAAATTGCATTCTCGATTCAGCTCTCAGATTGAAACTTATTGGTGTATAGAAATGCTACTGATTTTTTATGTATGATTATAAACTACACTATACCTATTGAATTTCCTTTTCACTTTCTATAAGGAGAATGAGAGGTAACAGAACTCTTACCCTCACCCCTCCTCCACTCTATTCCTATCAAGATATCAGATCTCATACTAGGCTATCTAGTCTGGCTAGTTTTCTGCCCTATTCTTTTTTACTCAGCATATTTCACTAGAATCTCTGCTCAATAAAAACAGTCAGTGGGGTCACATAAGCATACTATTTCCTATATATAGTACCTTCTCTAAAAAATGTAAAAGTGGAGGCTATCTCTAAATGAAGATGGGAACCCTGGTGACCAGACTTCCTGAAGAGGTATAAAAAAAATCAGCTGGTTTGAAGTGCTTTACTTTAGCCAACTAAACGGAAACTCATTTGATATGAAGGGGTCATTGATATGGTTGGGAGGAGAGATTTTCCCTTAAATTTAAATGACATAATTCAGGTTCATTTTGACACTGTAATAGGTCAATATTTTAAAAAGTGTACATTAAAAAATATTCATACACAGCTTTTAAACACATTTTAGGTATAGTTCTAATTGTGACAATATGCATTCTATTGTTTGTAGAATGCCTACACATTAACATTGTCTTGAGCTTTTATTGAGTAAATCAATAACGTTTTGACACATCAGAAATCACAGGTATTTAAGCTGTTTTTTAAAAATAACTATACATTGCTTCTATTCTATTTTAATTACCCAGAGCAAAGAACATTAGCCTAGAATGTTCTAATTGCATAGCTTCTTGGGAAACTAAAGCAGTCAATCATTGTGTTGTTGCAGAAAAAAAAAGTGTTATGACTTGGGAAACCAAGTTTAAGTTTTTCATGGTACACTTTTTTGAATTATTTTTCTTCATGTTATTTTAGATAACAATTTCTTTTAAACAGTATTGCCCGCTGTGGACTGCAGCATGGATTTTGAATGTCAGACTGTTTGACTCTGGATTAATTCTCTCATTTGGTGATAACTCATTTCCTGCCTCTTTAGCTAGCATTTTAAAATATCTTCATTTGGCTTTCTATTGAAGAAGGTGGGAGGGTTAAGAGAGAGCTCAAAGAAAGAGAGTTCCTTAAGAAAAACGGTTGCTAGAGGGGGAGAAAAGAAATAAAAGATTTAAGCCAAGATAAGAAATTGAGGTGCTCTAAAAATAAGAGGCAAAACATTCAATTTTTTTCTGGTCTAGAGAAAATCGACCAAAACATAAAATGACATTATTTGAGTCTAGGCAGGAAGGAAGATTATCAGAAGTGCCACTTGTAGTTGTATGTTCATTAGTAAGAAATTGATCTGCTATATTCAGTTGAAAATTTGCAGCTCCCCTGGGGATGAGACTTCAGATACATGCTAATCATTTGCCTGAGCCCTTAAAAGAATTCTCAGGGCACCTTTCCTTCAGGGTTTGCACATACCTCAAATACCCTATACTTTGAAACAGATACCAAATTTCCTCTAGCTTATAATTACAGGAAATAGCCACCTACTTAACTTCAGTGTCTTTGCCACAAAGTGAGGTTATTTTAATAAATAAATATGTTAAAGAATATATACTTTTAGAAGACTATAGACACAAGCCTCATTTACAAAAGAAATCTTAGTTTAAGGACCTTGGGACTAGGACAGTGGTGAAGTGATTCATTGATGCTAATTCCTACAACCTAGAAAGCAATCTGACTGGATAAGGCATTAGGCTAGAATATAGAATTGTTATTCGTCAATTAGAAAATAGTAAAAAAAAAACAAAAGAGAGAGAGAGAGAGAGACAGGGAGAAATTAACAATACAATTTAGAATAGCATCAAAAATATGAAATATATAGGGATAAAGCAGACTAAAGATCTGTAAGACTTGTTTACAGAAACTACAAAGTATGGCTAAGATAAATCAGTGTACTAATTTTTTTTAAATAGGAGAGGTTTTTTGTTTCTTTTTCTTCCATGTTATTTTGGGTTCAGGTTCCACTGCACTCCCTGATGAGACAGCTCTGAGTAGGTATTAATTACTTTGAGAAGCCAGGTGCACAATTCTCCTCTATCAGCTTGTGTAATAATACTCCAGGCAGCTTATCATTATTTCTGAAGAATCTTCGTGCTGTTCTGGGCTTCAACATCAAGGAGCTAATGTCCTACAAACCTAAATGAATGAAAGTTGTCCCTAATAGAAGAAACTTTGGGCTTTAATGCAATGGGTTGCACCAAAATAAATCTTGCCCTCAAGTTCTTTCCTTTGGCAGTTTGAATGTTGTACTTATGATTTCTTAAAAATGAGATCCATCAGTTCTGCAGAGAAGTAGCTGTACCTAGTTCCTGATGTCATGCAAGGAGGCAAGAGAAAAGGTGAGTACCTTGCAAAGAGGGTTAATGGAAGTTGTGGAAAAGTTGAAGAACATCTACAGGCAAGTCTTACTCTGAGCAAACAATCATAGCAGGTGAGTTCCTCTGAAGAAGTCCCCCCCCGAACCATCTTCTCTTTCTGGCATCCTGTACCTTTCTTTTGTCTGTCCTATTAGCAAACAATGCCTTCACACTGCACATGGCAGGTATTTGGGGGCACTGCCTCAAACTCTCAGATTAATTTTTCTTCCTTTCTTCTCCCTACTAGACTTAACTATAAACTATACTTCTCTTTCCAAATCAATTTTTTTTTCAGCTAGGCTCTAGTTTATGTACAAAAAATAAAATGATCTGGTATTGCTCACTAATCAGAAATAACTATATAATGCCTAAATTTGCAATGTAAATTGTACATCTATAAATCTCTAACAATGGCATTTCAATGGCATTTATATTAAGGTGTATAATGGGAAACTTGGGAAAGTTAGGGAAGAGATTTTCTGTCACTATTTATACCCAGTTCTTATTCCATCTATATGTGATGGCAGCTTTGTTGCAAGCCACATAGTTTCTGAAAATGACAAGTCCATGATAAATTCTATTTGCCAAACTGAATTAAAGAGTCTGGATTAGGGGATATAATGGGACTAAGCTTTTGATTTACTTTTTTTACTACATATACTATTTGTCCATGATTTCTTTTCCATAAAAATTATAAAATGGAGGGATCACTGGTGCTTTTGTTTTTCTTCCTATTCAATTGTCCATTTTGACTTCTGGATATCAACAAATGTCTTTGGATATAGGCTCTAGGCGTTTTTAATGTCAATTCTCTCCAAGAAAAAGAAAAGAAAGAAAAAGAAAAAAAATAGCTGCAGTTTTTAAGAAAAATAATTTCATTCATATTTGTTTTATGTATATAATTTTAATAAATTAATTCCTTTCTGACCTAAAACATTAGCATATTAATCTTAGAGTAGGTAATAAGGATATGTTGTCTTTTCAGCTGTTTGAATTCAGCATAGCTGATTCTTTCCAATTATCTATTTTGGGGTTCTGCCACTCAGAAAAAAATATGACAAGTTAGAGTAAAATATTAATATAAAAAAGATAAGTTTGTAGACGTGAATCTGTTTTTAAATCATCATTTTTCCAGACTTCCCAAATATATCAACAATCATTTTATTTATTTTCCCACTGCACTCCTAACCCCTTCTTCCTCATTTGTACCTAATTGTTTCTTCCCATCTTGACCCACACCCTAAAAGCAGTTCACTACCCCACAACCTTCAAACACTGCCAAATATTTGGAACATTTTTTTCTAGTCTAAACAGAGATAGCCTTGATACAGTGTGGCCGTTGAAAATAATTTCTCCTCAGGGAGGTCTGGTGCTCTTCTGTCTGGAAGGTGGAATGTCCATATAGGCTTTTACATATTGTATTAGTTTGTTCTCACACTGTTAGTAAAAACATATCTGAGACTGGGTAATTTATAAAGAATAGAGGTTTAATTGACTCACAGTTCAGCATGGTTGGGGAGACCTCACAATCATGGCAGAAAACAAATAAGGAGCAAACTCACATCTTACATGGTGGCAGGCAAGAGAGAGTGTGTGTAGGGAAACCACCCTTTATAAAACCATCAGATCTCATGAGACATTCACTATCATGAGAACAGCACAGAAAAAAACTGCCCAGATGATTCAATTATCTTCCACTGGTTCCCTCCCACAACATGTGAAGATTATGGGAACTATAATTCAAGATGAAATTTGGGTGGAGACACAAAGTCTAACCATATCATTCTACACCTGGCCCCTCCCAAATCTCATGTCCTCACAATTCAAAACACAATCATGCCCTTCCAACAGTCCCCGAAAGTCTTAACTCATTCCAGATTTAACTCAAAAGTCCACATCCAAAGTCTCATCTGAGACAAGGCAAGTTCCTTCTGCCTATGTTCCTGTAAAATCAAGAGCAAGTTAGTTACTTCCTAGATACAATGAGGTTACAGGCATTGGGTAAACACACTCATTCCAAACGAGAGAAATTGGCCAAAACAAAGGGGCTACAGGCCCCACGCAATTCCGAAATCCAGCAGGGCAGTCCTTAAACCATAAAGTTCCAAAATGATCACTTCTGACTCCATGTCTCACATCCAGGTCATGCTGATGCAAGAGGTGGGCTCCAACAGCCTTGGGAAGCTCTACCCCATGGCTTTGCAGGGTACAGCCCCGCTCCTGGATGCTTTCATGGGTTGGTGTTGAGTGTCTGTGGCTTTTCCAGGTGCATGGTGCAACCTGTTGGTGAATCTACTATTCTGGGGTCTGGAGGATGGTGGCCCTCTTCTCACAGTTCCACCAGGCAGTGCCCCAGTGTGGGACTCTGTGTGGTGCTCTCACCCAACAATTCCCTTCTGCACTGCCTTAGCAGAGATTCTCCATGAGGGTTCTGCCACTGTAGCACACCTCTGCTTGAACATCTAAGTGTTTCCATACATCCTCTGAAATCTAGGCAGAGGTTCCCAAACCTCAATTCTTGACTTCTGCACACTCACAAGCCCAGCACTACATGTAATCCACCAAGACTTGGGTCATGTACCCTCTGAAGCCATGGCCTGAGCTGTATCTTGACCCCTTTTAGCAATGACTGGAGCTGGAGCTGCTGGGATGCAGGGAACCAAGTCCTGAGGCTGCACACAGAAAGGGGAGGCTGGACCTGGCACAAGAAATCATTTTTTTTTTCCCTCCTAGGCCTCCTGGTCTGTGACAGAAGGGGTTGCCATGATTGTCTCAGACATGCCTTAGAGACATTTTCCCCATTGTCTTGGTGATTAACATTCGCTCCTTGTTACTTATGCAAATTTCTGCAGCCAGCTTGAATTTCTCCCCCGAAAATGGGTTTTTCTTTTATATTGCATTGTCAGACTGCAAATTTTTCAAACTGTTATGCTCTGCTTCCTCTTGAACACATTGCCACTTACAAATGTCTTCCACTAAATAACCTCAATCATCTCTCAAGTTCAAAGTTCCACAGATTTCTAGGGTAGGGGCAAAATGCCACCAGCCTCTTTGAAAAATCATACCAAGAGTCATCTTTGCTCAATTCCCAAAAATTTCTCATCTCCATCTGAGACCACCTCAGTTTGGATCTTATAGTCCATAATATTTTCAGCATTTTGGTCAAAACCATTCAACAAGTCTCTAGGGAAGTTCCAAAATTTCCCACATCTTCCTGTCTTCTGAGCCCTCCAAGTCTCTAGGAAGTTCCAAACTTTCCCACATTTTCTTGTCTTCTTCTGAGTCCTCCAAATGATTCCAATCTCTGCCTGTTACACCGTTCCAAAGTTGCTTCCACATTTTCGAGTATCTTTATAGTAGCGCCCCACTACCCAGTACCAATTTACTGTATTAGTCTGTTTTTACACTGCTAATTAAAGACATATTTGAGGCTGCATATCTATAAAGGAAATAAGTTTAATTGACTCACAGTTCCACATGACTGGGGAGGCCTTACAATCACGGTGGAAGGCAAATGAGGAGCAAAGTTACGCCTTACATGGCAGCAGACAACAGAGATTGTGTGTAGGGGAACTCCCCTTTATAAAACCATCAGATCTCATCAGACTTATTCACTATCGGGAGAACAGCTTGGGAAAACCCACCCTTATGATTCAATTACCTCCCACAAGGTCCCTCCCATGACACATGGGGGATTATGGAAGCTAAAATTCAAGATAAGATTTGAGTGGGGACACAAAGCCTAACTATATCATATGTCAAGTGTAAGTCAGTGCTCTCACCTGCTCCATGGTCTTTAAAGTAAATGGATGTATTTCCATTTAGCAATATAGAATAACTGCATGCCAGCCTTTATTAAAAAGAAAAGTGAGACTTCCAAATTATGTGCTTTTCAGCCAAAATAAATAATTTCAGGAAAGTTATACAGAGAGACTATCCAGTTCCACCTCTCCTCTGGATATGCATAGTAGTCATTTCTTAGTTGCTTCCCCTGTTTCTTTTTCCCCTTTCTAACAGGACTTGAATTTCTCAGTCAAAAATATTGGATTGGATTGATTTCACCTCTAGCCTTTTCTGTAAGAGTACTTTAATTGACTTAAGTCAATTGGTATATTCCCTCTCTGCAGAGATATTTTTGGCCCAGAGATGAACATATAAAAATTTTAAGCTATTTATATTTGAAGAAACATTTGCTGCGGGTTTCTGAGGAAGAAATTTTCTCTCACTTCAATGGAAGATACATAAAAAGATGTTCTTTCTCATGCACTAAATATCAACAAAGAAGCTTAATAAACTCAGGAGCCACAGGCAGCCATATTTAGACTTAGAACAAGTCAGTTTTAGAGTGAAGCTAACATAAGGAAATAAAATTGGAGAGTTAAAATTAAAAAGAAAATTTCTTTATCATTGACCTGCTATTTCAATCTTTATCTAAAGTATAAGTTAACTCTAAAATTTGTGTGTGCCAATAATGTGTCTTCATTTAAGCCAGCATGACCTTTGTTGCTGAAAATTGTTCTTACTTCCAACACAAAGCAAATTAGCCAAAACTGTATTCTAACATAATTGTACAAAAAAACTTAAAGCAGGAACACAGTAACTACACAGTCACCTTGGCTGAGATTCATTTTAGTGTTATAAACTCAGCCTTTATCAAGTGTTTTTATTTTAAGGATTAATTTAGAGATCTCATCTAAAACTGCTGCACAAATATCTTCTAAAGACATTGCCTACTCTATTGCTCTTCTTCTGAGGAAAGGGTAGTAAACAATCCCACATTAAGAAAATAGGGACAGATATGTTATTTCTGGAGAATGGAGGAAACAAAAATCTGTGCTCCTGGAGAAGGAATAGGACATACTCTTAAGTCCAGGATCTTATGCCAATACAAGGCATAGGAAAAGAAACTTGCTCCCATACAAGATGTATCAGATATAAGGCACAGTTTGATTGCCACAAAGAAATACCAGTAATGCTGAGAAAGATTGAGTCCCAAATTCCAGATGCACAAGTCATAGCAAAGATTGCGTCTAGACCAGCAGAACCCAGAGAAACCTCTTGTCCCTATGACAAGACTAGACTAACAAGTAACAGAAGTCTTGTTGTTAAACTCCAATGTTGGGGGCGGGGCGTGGCATATGCTTGTATAGTTGACAGACCTCTTTGGGGCAGAGAATGAAGCACAAACTCAGAGAAAACCCCTCCAGAAGTCAAGGCCCCCATTCCAAACAAGGTAAAAGCAGTATAATGCTATTTGATGTCTGTGGTTCACTGAAGGTAAAGATAACAAGAAAAATATAAAAAACAGCTCAGTTCCTGAATAGATTGACCCAATGTCCTGTCAAGAAAAACTGAAAATATGCATAGTCTATGAGCCCTCAGATAGTTTATTACTTTTATGCAACAACTACAAAAGTAGGCAAAGGTGCCTGCTCCCTGTCTTCCTTGTCCCACAAAATGATAATGAAACAAAGGAGTACAGATGGCTACAAAACAGATGATGAGGTACAGCTTGTGTCATGCTGCACCTAATTACTTTTATACCTGCAGCTCTGTCCTAAAGAGGAAAAGATAGAAAGCCTCTAATGCCTTATTAAAACCTAAGAGGTGCTGAGAAACTGTCTCATGATAGCCTCCTAGGAAGATAAGGAGGAGAGTGAGAAGTGGCCTTGCAGCAGGTTCTCACAAGCCTCCTATGTTCACATGTGCATATCACAGTGCATTCTGCAAAGACTGGCTTTGTCTATGTGGCCTATGTGAATAACTGCAAGATAATCAGGACATCAGCATAGAACTGTTCTTGTACACACACCACCCTAACAACCTAACAACTTAACAGAAGAAGAGACATATCCATCTCTGGGCATAAATTATATTTACCTGACTCTTTACTGTTTCTAGATACAATGTCTAGAATTAAATTAAAAATTACTCAGACAGACAAAAATATAGAAAAAAATGGCTAAAGAAGTATGAACAAAATCTTCTAGAAATATGGGATTATGTAAAAAGACCAAATCTACAACTCATTAGCATCCATGAAGGAGAGGGAGAAAAAGCAAGCAACTTGGAAAACGTATTTCAGGATATCATCCATGAAAATGTTCTCAACCTTGCTAGAGAGGCCAAGTTTCAAATTCAGGAAATGCAGAGAACCCCTGCAAGATACTACATGAGATGACCATCCCCAAGACACATAGTCATCAGATTTTCCAAGATCAAAATGAAAAAAAATAAAGTGTTAAAGGGAGATAGAGAGAAAGAGCAGTTCACTTACATAGAGAACCCCATCTGGCTAACAGTGGAACTTTCAGCAAAAATCTACAAGCCAGAAAAGACAAGTCATTCTTTTCTTTAAGAATGGTTAATACCAGCTCATTCAAAAAAGAATTTCATATTCAGCCAGACTAAGCTTCATAAGCAAAGGATAAGATACTTTTAAGACAAGCAAATGCTAAGGGAATTCATTACCATCAAACCTGCTTTACAAGAGATTCTGATGTAAAAGATAAATGTGGAAAAGAAAGACCATTACTGGCACTACAAAAACACAATTAAGCACATAAACCATTGACATTATAAAGCAGCCACACAAACAAGTCTGCATAATAACAGGCTAACAAAAAATGATGGGATCAAATCTGCACATATCAGTATTAACCTTGGAATGTAAATGAGCTAAATGCCATAAGTAAAATGCACAGAATGGTAAGTTGGATAGAGAAGCATGACTCAATGGTATATTGTCTTTAACAAACTCATCTCTAACACAATGACACCCATAGGCTCAATGGAAAGGGATTGAGAAAAATCTACCAAGCAAACAGAAATCAGAAAAAAGTAAGGGTTGCTATTCTAATTTCAGACAAAACAGACTTTAAACCAACAAAAATTTTAAAAAACACAAAGAAGGGTATTGCATAATGGTAAAAACTTCAATTCAACAAGAATAGCTAACTATCAAAAATATATGTGCACCCAACAGAGGAGCAACCAGATTAATAAAACAAGTTTCTAGAAACCTATGAAGAGACTTGGATAAGCACACAATAACAGTGGGAGACTGCAGCACCTCACTGACAGTATTAGACAGATCATTGAGGCAGAAAACTAATGAAGATATGTAGGACCTGAACTCATTAATTGAGCAAATGGATCCAATAATCATCTACAGAACTTTCCACCCAAGCACAGAATATATATTCTTTTATCTGCACATGGCACATGAGCTAAAATTGACCACACAGTCAGTCATAAAACAATCCTCAACAATTAAAAAAAGAAGTCATACCAACCACAATTTCAGACCAGAGTGCTTTGAAAATATAAATCAATGCTAAGAAGATCATTAAAAACCACAGAATTATACGGAAATTAAACAACCTGCTTCTAAATGACTTTTAGGTAAACAATGAAATTAAGGCAGAAATCAAGAAATTCTTTGAAACTAATGAGAAGAAATATACAGTATATCAGGATCTCTGGGACATAGCTAAATCAGTGTTAAGAGGGATGGTTATAGTGCAAAACACCAACATCAAAAACTTAGAATAACTTAAATTAACAACTTCAATATTATACCTGGAAGAACTAGAAAAGCAAGAGGAAATTAACCCCAAAGCTAGCAGAGGACAATAAATAAACAAAATCAGAGCTGAACTGAAATAAATTGAGCCACAAAAAAACCATACAAAATAACACATCCAGAATTTTTTTCAAAAAATTAATAAGATAGAGTACTAGCTAAATCAATGAAGAGAAAAAAAGAGAGAAGATCCAAATAAGCATAATCGGAAAGGACAAAAGGCACATTACCAAAGACTCCACAGAAATTAAAAAAAAATCAGCTGGGCATTGTGGCTTATGCCTGTAATCCCAGCACTTTGGGAGGCTGAGGCAGGTGGATCACAAGGTCAGGAGATCAAGACCATCCTGGCTAACATGGTGAAACCCTGTCTCTACTAAAAATACAAAAAAAATAAATAAATAATAATAAGCGTGGTGGCAGGCGCCTGTAGTCCCAGCTACTTGGGAGGCTGAGGCAGGAGAATGGTGTGAACCTGGGAGGCGGAGCTTGCAGTGAGCCAAGATCATTCCTCTGCACTCTAGCCTGGGAGACAGAGCGAGACTCCATGTCTCAAAAAAAAAAAAAAAAGAAAAAAAAAATATATATACATATATATCCCTCAGAGACTAATATGAACATCTCTACGCACACAAGGTAGAAAACCTAGAAGAGATGCTTAAATTCCTGGACGTATACAACTTCCCAAGACTGAACCAGGAAGAAAGTGAATCCCTAAAGAAACAAATAATGAGTTCTGAAACTTAATCAGTAATAAAAATCCTGATGACTAATAAAAGCCCAAAACAAGAAGGATACACAGCCAAATTCTATAAGACATGTAATGAAGAGCTGGTACCATTTCTTCTGAAAGTATTCCCAAAATTGAGGAGAGATGACTCTTCCCTAACTTATTCTATGAGGCCAACATAATTCTGATACCAAAACCTGGCAGAGATATAGCAAAAAAGAAAAATTCAGGCCAATATCCTTGATGAATACAGACATAGAAATCTTAAAACAAAATACTAGTAAACTGAATCTGGGAACACATCATAAAGCAAATCCACCATGACCAAGTAGGCTTTATCCCTGGGATGCAAGGTTCATTCAACATATGCAAATCAATTAAACTGGTCCATCACATAAAAAAAACTAAAAAGATAAGCCACATAATTATTTCAATAGATGCAAAAAAACTTTTAATAAAATTCATCATCTCTTCATGTTAAAAACCCTCAACAAATTAGGCATCGAAGGAACATACTTGAAAATAATAAGCCATCTATGAAAACCCCTCAGCCTACGTCATAATAAATGGGAAAAAGCTGGAAGCATTCCCTTAGAAAACCAGAGCAAGACAAAAATGCCCCCTCTCTCTCTGTCTCTCACCATTCCTCTTCACTAGAGTACTGGAAGTCCTAGCTAGAGCAATCAGGCAAGATAAAGAAATAAAAGGTATCCAAATAGGAAAAGAGGCAGCCAAACTATCCATGTTTATAGGTGATATAATTCTATACCTAGAATAGCCCATAATCTCTGCCCAAAGTCTCCTTGATCTGTTAAACAACTTCAGCAAATTTTAGAATACAAAATCAATGTACAAAAATCTATAGCACACCTATACACAAACAACATCCCAGCAGAGAGCCAAATCAAGAACACAATCCTATTTACAATAGCCACAAAAAAAGAATAAAATATCTAGGAATACAGCTAACCAGGGAGGTGGAAGCTCTCTACAAGGAGAACTACAAACCACTGCTCAAAGAAATCAGAGATGACACAAATCACTGGAAAAATATTCCATGCTCATGGATAGGAAGAATCTACTTTGTTAAAATGGCCACACTGGCCAAAGCAGTTTACAGATTCAATGCTATTTCTATATATCAAAGACATATTTCATGGAATTAGAAAAAAAATAAAATTCATATGGAACCACAAAAGAGCCAGAATAGCCAAAGCAATCCCAAGGGGGGAAAAAAAAAGCTGGTGGTATCACATTACCCAGTTTCAAACAATACTACAAGGCTACAGTAACCATAACAGCATACTGCAGGTACAAAAACAAACATATAGACTAAATGTAATACAATAGACAGCCCATAAATAATGCTGCACACCTGCAACCATCTGATTTTTGACAAGTTGACAAGTTAACAAATGCAACCAATGGGGATAGAACTCCCTATTCAATCAATGTTGCTGGGATAACTGACAGCTATATTCAGAAGATTAAAACTATAACCTTTCATTATACCATATACAAACATAAACTTAAGATGGATTAAAGATTCAAATGGAAAACCTCAAACTATAAAAACACAAGAAAACCTAAGAAATACCATTCTTGACATAGGACCTGGCCAATATTTCATGACGAGGATACCAAAAACAATTGTAACACCTTCAGAATGGAAGAAAATATTTGCAAACTATGCATCTGACACATCTGACAAAGGTCTAATATCCAGAAGCTATAAGAAACTTAAATTTACAAGTAAAAAACAACCTCTTAAAAAATGGGCAAAGGACATGAGCAGACTCTTCTCAAAAGAAGACACACACAACCAAGAACATGAAAAAATGTTCAGCTCATTAATCATTAGAAAAATGCAAATCAAAACCACAATGAGATAACATCTCTTATGAGTCAGAATGGCTATTATTAAAAAATCAATAAACAACAGATGCTGGCAAGGCTGTGGAGAAAAAAAGAATGCTTATACACTACTTGAAGGAATGTAAATTAATTCAGCCATTGTGGAAAGCAGTTCGTCAATTTCTCAAAGAACTTAAAACAGAATTACCATTCGACCCAGAAATTTCATTACTGAATATATATGCAAAAGAATATAAATTGTTCCACCATAAAGACACATGTATGTGTATGTTCATTGCAGCAGCAGTATTCACAATAGCGAAGACATGGAATCAACTTAAATGCCCATCAGTGGCTGATTGAATAAAGAAAACATGGTACATATAAACCATGGAATACTAAGCAGCCATAAAAAAGAATGAGATCATGTTCTTTGCAGCAACATGGATGGAGCTGGAGGCCATTATCCTAAGTGAAATAACACAGAAACAGAAAATCAAATAACAGATGTTCTCACTTTTAAGTGGGAGTTAATATTGGTTACATATGGACATAAAGAAGTGCACAACAGACAATGGGGCTTACTTGAGGGTGGAGGGTGAGAATCGCATAAATATTTATTGAATACTATGCTTATTACCTGGATGACAAAATAGCCTGTACACCAAACCCCTGTGACATGCAATTTGCCTATACAGTAAACCAGCATATGTACTCCTGAACCTAAAATAAAGTTTAAAAAATTTAAAAATTCTGAGACAATTAAAAAATCAAACAAAAGAACACAATACATTGTCAAGTAACAATGTGAACAATAGAACATGATTAAGAGATGACACAAATGTTATAACTATCAGACAAGTTATTTTTTAAAACCTATGACTAATATAATAGAAGACGTAATGTAAAAGTTGGATAACATGCATAAACAGTTGAGGGAGTCCATCAGATATGGAACCTACAAGAAGGAGTGAAATGGAAACACATAGATGATTTCAGAGATAAAAAACATTATTTCAATGTCATCATAGGCACACAGGGAAGTAAAAATAATCACTGAACATAAAATTATCTAAATTAAAACAGTAAGTGAAAAAACAAGGGAATGAAAACTAAAAAAGAAACACAGACCTAAGTTATGTCAGCAAAATGGCAGAATAGGCATCTTCAAGTTCCCATTACACAACAGAAACATAAAAAAAGAAGCAGGAAATGTCATAACCAACTTTTTTAGAACAATGAAAAACAGGAAAAGTTTACAACTACCAAGGAAATGCTGCATCAAGAAAGACAGAACTTCAAAATTGTAGGAAAATTTTGCAGCATTTTTACTTGGCTTTGCCCTATACCCTCCTCGGTTTGGCACCAAACATGAAGAAGATAGCCAATGTTCCTAGTCTGGGCCCCTTATACTTAATACTGGTGGGAACAGAGCATAGTTTATTCACAAATTTTTGTGTATGTCTGTTACAACATATGTGAGTGCTACCTGAAAGACTAATGCAAGAAACTCACCACTCTTTCAACTAATTTGGAAGGGACCCAGGTCTGAAAAGTGTTTGGCATTGTTCCAAAATATTATAAGGCTGAAAAACAACCCAAAGATATCTGGAGCAAAATAATACATTAATACATCAGATATACACCCTACAGCCTGTAAGAAAAAGCCAAGGTAAATGTTTTTTAAAAACTTAGGGCTGGGAATGGTGGCTCATGCCTATAATCCCAGCACTTTGGGAGGCCGAAGCAGGTGGATCATTTTAGCTCAGGACTTAGAGACTAGCCTGGGCAGCATGGCGAAACCCAGTCTCTACAAAAATACAAAAATTAGCCAGGTGTGATGGTGTGTGCTTGTAGTCCCAGCTACTCAGGAGGCTGAGGCATGAGAATCGCTTGAACCCAGGTGGCAGAGGTTGCAGTGAGCTGAGTTCGTACCACTTCACTCCAGCCTGGGCAACACAGTGAGACCCTGTCTCAAAAAAAAAAAAAAAAAAAAGAAAGAAAGAAGAAAGAAATTAGGATAGGATGCTCAAAATCACCACATTTATGGGAAAAATCAGCAAGCCCAATTGAAACCCAGGGAAATGTGCATGCATTAATAAGGCCTAAGAAGAACTTATGCTTTCACCTCAAGCTGATCAGTAGTTTCAGTGCAAGTGTAGTGTTGAAGGAAGGCCCCAGCACAGAGCCAATCCGTGAAGCCTGGAAGATATTTTGGTGTATTAGTCTGTACTCACACTGCTAATAAAGATATACCTGAGACTGGGTAATTTATAAAGAAAAAGAGGTTTAATGGACTCATAGTTTCACATAGCTGGTGGACAGGCATCACAATCATGGCGGAAGGCAAAGGAAAAGCAAAGGCATATCTTACATGGCAGCAGGCAAGAGAGAGAGTGCAGGGGAACCGCCCTTTATAAAAGCGTCAGCTCTCATGAGACATTCACTACCATGAGAACAACACAGAAAAAACTGCCTAAATGGTTCAATTACCTCCCACTGGTTCCCTCCCATAACACGTGAGGATTACAGGAGCGACAATTCAAGATGAAATTTGGGTGGAGACACAATGCCTAACCACACCTGGCCCCTCCCAAATCTCATGTCCTCACAATTCAAAATACAATTATGCCTTTCCAACAGTCCCCCAAAATCTTAACTCAGTCCAGCATTAACTCAAAAGTCCACGTCCAAAGTCTCATCTGAGACAAGGCAAGTTTCTTCTGCCTATATGCCTGTAAAATCAAAAGCAAGTTAGTTACTTCCTAGATACAATGAGGGTACAGGCATTGGGTAAACACACCCATTCCAAATGGGAGAAATTGGCCAAAACAAAGGGGCTACAGGCCCCGTGAAATTCCAAAATCCAGCAGGGCAGTCCTTAAACCATAAAGTTCCAAAACGATCACTTTTGACTCTATGCCTCACATCCAGGTCATGCTGATGCAAGAGATGGACTCCCACAGCCTTGGGAAGCTCTGCCCCTATGGCTTTGCAGAGTACAGCCCCCCTTCTAGCCGCTTTCATGCGTTTGTGTTGAGTGTCTCTGGCTTTTCCACGTGCGCAGCGCAACTTGTTGGTGGATCTACTATTCTGAGGTCTGGAAGATGGTGGCCCTTTTCTCACAGCTCCACTAGGCAGTGCCCCAGTGGGAGCTCTGTGTGGGCTCCCACCCCACAATTCCCTTCTGAACTGCCCTAGCAGATGTTCTCCATGAGTGCTCCACTCCTCCAGCATCCCTCTGCCTGGCCACCCAGGCATTTTCATACATCCTCTGAAATCCAGGCAGAGGTTCCCAAACCTCAAGTCTTGACTTCTGTGCTCATTAGCACATGAATGTTGCCATGGCTTGGGGCTTGCACCCTTTGAAGCCATGGCCTGAGCTGTACCTTGGTCCCTTTTAGCCATGGCTGGGGCAACTAGGATGCAGGGAACTATGTCTCTAGGCTGCACATGGCAAGAAAGCCCTGGGCCTGGCCTGGGAAACTATGTTTTCCTCCTAGGCCTCCAGGCCTGTAATGTAAGGGGCTGCTATGAAGGTCTCTGAGACTTATTCATTACCATGAGAACAGCACAGGGAAAACCTGCCTCCACAATTCAATTACCTCCCCACAACATGTGGAGATTATGAAAGGTCTTATGAGACTTATTCTTTACCACGAGAACGGCACAGGGAAAACCTGCCTCCACGATTAAATTACCTCCCCACAACATGTGGGGATTATGAAAGCTACAACTCAGGATGAAATTTGAGTGGGGACACAGCCAAATTATATTGTTTGCTGTTTTTTAACTTACCATGAACTAAGGAACAGAGACTCTAGTGATCACACATGACAAAGAATGTAACATCTATAAAAATAGTTGGAAAAATTCACTAGAAAATGGACTACTACAAACTGCAACAACAAAAAAAAACTAGCAAACCTTGGGATATGGAGAAAATGTAATTTCCATTGTTACCATATTACAATATAAAAATATCTAGTTTTCAACAAAAAATTATGAGGCAAACAAAGGCATACGACTGTATGTTCAATTAAAAGGAACAAAATAAATTGACATCAGCTATCACTGAGAAAGCCCAAACATTGGACTTACTATACCGATATTTAAAATAAAATGTCCTTAAAACTATATATGAACAAAATAAGAATATCAATTAAAATTGAAATGATAAAAGGAATCAAATACAAATCCTTGATAATGAAAAGTACAATAACTAAAATGAAAAAAGAAAAAGTATTACAAGTGTTCAGGGCAGGTTGGAATAAGAAGGAGAAAGAATCAGTGAACTTTAAGATATGGGAATTGAGGCCGGGAGCAGTGGCTCATGCCTGTAATCCCAGCACTTTCGGAGGCCAAGGCGGGCAGATCATGAGGTCAAGAGATCAAGACCATCCTGGCCAATATGGTGAAACCCTGTCTCTACTAAAAATACAAAAATTACCTGGGCGTGGTGGCGCATGCCTGTATTCTCAGCTACTCAGGAGGCTGAGGCAGGAGAATCACTTGAACCGGGGAGGCGGAGATTATACTGAGCCGAGATCACGCCACTGCACTCCAGCCTGGCTACAGAGTGAGACTCTCTCTCTCTCTCTCTCTCTATATATATATGGCAATTGATATTATCCTGTCTGTAGAGCAGAGAAAAGTGAAATAAATGAACAGGGCCTAAAAGACCTATGGGACACCATGAAGCATAGCAAAGTGCAGATAATGTCAGTCCCAGAGGGAGAGAATAGAGAAAATTTGGCAGAAAGAATAATTAAAGAAATAAAATCTAAACACTTCCCACAATAATGACAGAAATAAATTGACCTATCCAAGAAGCGCAACAAACTTTAAGCAGGATAAACTAATAGAGATCACACTAAGACGCTTTACAGTAAAATTGTCAAAAGTCAAAGACATAGAGGATTTTGAAAGCATCAAGAAGAAGCAACTTATCAGATTACATACAAGGGATCTTTATTAAGATTAGCGTGCACTTTCCTTTGGAAATCATGGATGCGAGTGGGATGATATACTTAAAGTGCTAAAAGAACAACAACAAAAAAAACTTGGATTTGAGGGTCAATATAGCTGACTAGAAGCAGCTAGTGTATGCGACTCTCATGGAGAGGAAATAAAGTGGCAAGTAAATACTAGCTCTTCAAGTCAATTGTCTAAGAGACCACATCAGGATTCAGCAAGGAAATGAGGGGACCCATCAAGAACAGAGAGGAGTGAAGACAGGCATTCACCCACACAAGACTGACATGGAACTTGGAGAAGCTCCCTAACATGAGGAAAGCCAGCTTAGGCTTCCAGTGCAGCAACTTCACCCCAGCTAGTGCACTGTGGTGGGGCACAGCTCTGCATTCATTTGGAGCAAAATTCCCAGAGGTAACAGACAATGCTTGACACCTTTGTGGGCCGCAACAGTGACATTCAGCATTGTTTGGGTGGGAAGGAAATGTGAGCGTGTTACACGTCTCACAGCTGTCAGTCTTCATTATCCTAGCTAAGGGATGCTGCCCTCCCCAGTGAAAGGCCCACAGCATAGTCACCCTGCCCTCACCTGAACATTTCACCTGGATCCCAGAGCCTTTGTGAAAACCCAACACCCACAGGCCTGTGATACACCCTCAGGCTTCTACCACCTAAGCATTCCACCTGCTTCTGCCAGACAGCTTGGTCAGCGACCCAAGGACAAGCCTGCCTCCACATCATGGCCAGTACTTGAACTCTGGGCTAGCAAAACCCCAGTCTAGCCCCTTCAGGACTCATACACACTATTCAGCAGGCCATCTAGGGGCCTGGGAACTGGGAAACTACCTGTCCCATTTCAACTCTGTGGGTACCTGACCACTTCCCCCAGGGCTGACCCAACCACCTGACGCCACCATGATCAAAACCTACTCACATGGGCCAAAAAGTAGAGCCCTCCTGCTTTACAAAAAACAGAAGTACTGCCACATTGAAGAACAGGCATGCCATAAAGCTATCTGTATCAGATTGAGTGATAAGGTTATGACCTGAAACCACACCCATCGAAAGTCACAAAACAGGCATTCCACATGACTCTCAGGCACATTATGGTCGAGAGACTACAGTGTGCATCTGAAATAGGAATCACAAGCACTGGAACACAGGTATGTTAGGGAATTAGATTGCATTCCTGCCTATCAAAGATGAGGAGCCAGTGCAACCACCTCACAATCCTACCCCCTGCAGATAACTCAGTGCACTTCACCATGAGCTCCTCTCAGCCACTCTCATAGCAGGTGGTGCCTGCACTCACCATTGGAATATTTGTTGGCAAGTCAGGGGCTCCAGTTCTGTTCAGCTCTGTCCCACCACCCCCATAGAACAGGAAGCTCAGGGCACTGGACACCCCGCAGTCCAGCCATTTACCTAAAAACCAGAAAGCACCTCACAGTAAACAAAGATCAGGTCCATACCTATCTGCTTGTATGGCAACTGGTTCTTAGTTGTCAATGCCATCTACTAGCCTGTAGATTGAACCTCACAGCCCAAAACAAAACCTGCTGACAGAAATGCACAGGACTATAGAAACAAAGGAAAAATATTCTACCCAACACAACCTTCTCCAGATGAGAACTCAGCATAAGAATTCTGCCACCATGAAAAATCTGAATGTTGTCACACCACCAAAGGTTAACTCTAGCTCTCTTGAGGTGGTCTCTAACCAAAATGGAGGAACATAGATTACATACGGAGAATTCAAAGCATAGATTACAGGGACATGCAATAAGATCCAAAACATAGTTGAAAATCAGGACTAAGAAACCTGTAAAGCTGTAAAGTTGTCAGCTGGTTGTTTTGCAGTTCCTATTGAGTAGTTGCAAGTCTGTGGGTATGTACCTAGGTGTGGCTGTATGGTAGTAGGTATTATTCTTGTGTTTTCATGTTTAGAACACTCTTAAGAATTGCTTGGAAGACAAGCCCAATGGTAATAAATTCCCTGAGTGACTGCCTGTCTGAAAAAGATGTTATTTCTCTTTCATTTATGAAGCTTAGTTCGGCATGGTATAAAATTCTTGGTTAAATTTTCTTTTCTTTGAGAATGCTGAAAATAGGCCCACAGTCTCTTCTGGCACATACAGTTTCTGCTGAGAAGTTCTCTGTTAGCCTAATGGGCTTCTCTTTGTACATAATCTAACCCTTTGCTCTAGTTTGCCTTTAAGATTTTTTTTTTTTAGTTTGACCTTGAATAGTCTGGAAATAAAGGAAGGTAATAGTCTGGAAATAAGTCCAAAAAATATAGTAAGTGGTAAACATCTGACAAAGAATCAATCAGAGCTACTGGAACTGAAAAACTCACTAAAAATTTCAAACAACAAATGAAAGTTTTATCAATAGACTAGTTCAAGCAGAAGAAAGAATTTCAGAACTTTAAGCTTGGTTTTTCAAATTAACCCAGTTAAACAAAACTAAGGAAAAAGAATTTATAAAATAAACAAAGCCTCCAAGAAATATGAGATTATGTAAAGTGACCACCCTATGAATTATTGGCATTCCTGATAAAGAAGAAAAAAACTGAACAACCTGGAAAACAAATTTGAAAGAATAATTCAAGAAAATTTTCCTAATCTTCCTAGAGAGGTAGATATCCAAATACAAGAAATCCAGAAAGCACCTGCTAGAAACTATACAAAATGAATATTACCAACATACATAGTCACCAGAGTATTCAGGGTCAAACTAAAGAAAAAAATCTTAAAGGCAACTACAGTAAAGGGTTAGATCATATACAAAGAGAAGTCCATTAGGCTAACAGAGGACCTTTCAGAAGAAACTGTACATGCCAGAAGAGACTGGGGACCTATTTTCAGCATTCTCAAAGAAAATAAAATTAAATCAAGAATTTTATACCACACCAGACTAAGCTTCATAAGCAAAAGAGAAATAACATCTTTTTCAGACTAAGAGAATTCATTACCATTGGGCTAGCCTTCCAAGCAATTCTTAAGAGTGTTCTTGCTACCATACAACCACACCTAGGTACATACCCACAGACTCTTTAAAGCAACTACACAATAGGAACTGCAAAACCACCAGCTGACAACTTTACAGTAGGAGCAACATCTCACATATCAACATTAAACTTGAACATAAATGGTCTTAACCCCCTCCTTAAAAGACAAAGTGTCAGGTTTGAATTTTTTAAAAAAACAAGAATTATTCACCAGCTGCCTTCCAGAGACCCATTTCCCACATAATGACACACATAGAATCAAGGTAAGGGTTGAAGAGAGATCAATCATGCGAATGCAAAACAAAAAAGAACGGGAGTTGCTATTCTTAGACAAAATGGATTTTAAACCAACAAGATTAACAAAGGACAAAGAAGGACACTACAAAATGATAAAGGGTTAAATCCAACAGGATGACTTAACTATCATACATACATATGCACCGAACATTAGAACAACCAGATTCATAAAATAAGTACTTCTAGACCTACAATAAGACTCACAGAGCCACACAATAAGAGTGGGGACTTCAACACCTCACTGACAGCATTAGAGAGATCATTAAAACAGAAGACTAAAAAAGAAATTCTAGACTTAAATTTGACACTTGACCAATTGGACCTAACAGACATCTACAAATTACTTCACCCATAAACCACAGAATATACATTCTTCTCATCTGCACATGGAATATTCTCTAAAATAGACCACATGCTTGGCTATAAAGCAAGTTTCAATAGCTTAAAAAATAAAAAAAAAATACCAAACATACTTGCAAACCACATTGGAATAAAAATACAAATCAATACAAAAAATAAGATCTCTCAAAATTACACACTTAAAGAGAAATTAAACGACATGCTCCTGGATCACATTGTGTAAACAATAAAATTAAATAAAAAATTTTAAAATTCTTTGGAATAAATAAAAACAGAGACAAAACATACCAATATTTCTGGGATGCAGCAAAAGCAGTGTTTGGAGGAAAGTTTATGATGCTGAATGCCTACATCAAGAAGCTAGAAAAATCTCAAATTAAGTATCTAACATCACATATAGAGGAACTAGAAAAATAAGAACAAACTAATCCCAAAGCTAGCAGAAGAAAGGAAATAACAAAACTCAGAGGAGAACTGAATAGAACTGAGACAAACAAAAAGTAGGCTCTTTGCAAGAATAAACAAGATCAATTTACCACTAGCTAGATTAAGAAAGAAAAAAGTGAGAAGACACAAATAAGCACCAGCAGAAATGACAAAGGTGATATTACAACTGATCCCACAGAAAAACAAAAGATCCTCAGAGACTACAATGAACACCTCTATGTAAACAAATTAGAAAACCCAGGGGAGGAGCCAAGATGGCCGAATAGGAACAGCTCCGGTCGACAGCTCCCAGCATGAGCGAAGCAGAAGACGGTTGATTTCTGCATTTCCATCTGAGGTACCGTGTTCATCTCACTAGGGAGTGCCAGACAGCGGGCGCAGGTCAGTGGGTGAGTGCACTGTGTGCCAGCAGAAGCAGGGGCGAGGCATTGCCTCACTTGGGAAGCACAAGGGGTCAGGGAGTTCCCTTTCCAGGGGTGACACACGGCACCTGGAAAATCGGACCACTCCCACCCGAATACTGTGCTTTTCTGATGGGCTTAGGAAACGGTGCCCCAGGAGATTATAGCCCGCACCTGGCTCAGAGGGTCCTATGCCCACGAAGTCTCGCTGATTGCTAGCACAGCAGTCTGAGATCAAACAGAAGTCTACAGCGAGGCTGGGGGAGGGGCGCCCGCCATTGCCCAGGCTTGCTTAGGTAAACAAAGCGGCCGGGAAGCTTGAACTGGGTGGAGCCCACCACAGCTCAAGGAGGCCTGCCTGCCTCTGTAGGCTCCACCTCTGGGGGCAGGGCACAGGCAAACAAAAAGACAGCAGTAACCTCTGCAGACTTAAATGTCCCTGTCTGACAGCTTTGAGGAGAGCAGTGGTTCTCCCAGCACGCAGCTGGAGATCTGAGAACGGGCAGACTGCCTCCTCAAGTGGGTCCCTGACCCCTGACCCCCGAGCAGTCTAACTGGGAGGCACCCCCCAGCAGGGGCAGACTGACACCTCACACGGCCGGCCAGGTACTCCAACAGACCTGCAGCTGAGGGTCCTGTCTGTTAGAAGGAAAACTAACAGAAAGGACATCCACACCAAAAACCCATCTGTACATCACCATCATCAAAGACCAAAAGTAGATAAAACCACAAAGATGGGGAAAAAATAGAGCAGAAAAACCGGAAACTCTAAAAAGCAGAGTACCTCTCCTCCTCCAAAGGAACGCAGTTCCTCACCAGCAACGGAACAAAGCTGGATGGAGAAGGACTTTGACGAGCTGAGAGAAGAAGGCTTCAGATGATCAAATTACTCTGAGCTATGGGAGGATATTCAAACCAAAGGCAAAGAAGTTGAAAACTTTGAAAAAATTTTAGAAGAATGTACAACTAGAATAACCAATACAGAGAAGTGCTTAAAGGAGCTGATGGAGCTGAAAACCAAGGCTGGAGAACTACGTGAAGAATGCAGAAGCCTCAGGAGCTGATGCGATCAAATGGAAGAAAGGGTATCAGCCCTGGAAGATGAAATGAATTAAATGAAGTGAGAAGGGAAGTTTAGAGAAAAAAGAATAAAAAGAAACGAGCAAAGCCTCCAAGAAATGTGGGACTATGTGAAAAGACCAAATCTACGTCTGATTGGTGTACCTGAAAGTGACGGGGAGAATGGAACCAAGTTGGAAAACACTCTGCAGGATATTATCCAGGAGAACTTCCCCAATCTAGCAAGGCAGGCCAACATTCAGATTCAGGAAATACAGAGAATGCCACAAAGATACTCCTCGAGAAGAGCAACTCCAAGACACATAATTGTCAGATTCACCAAAGTTGAAATGAAGGAAAAAATGTTAAGGGCAGCCAGAGAGAAAGGTCGGGTTACCATCAAAGGGAAGCCCATCAGACTAACAGTGGATCTCTCGGCAGAAACCCTACAAGCCAGAAGAGAGTGGGGGCCAATATTCAACATTCTTAAAGAAAAGAATTTTCAACCCAGAATTTCATATCCAGCCAAACTAAGCTTCATAAGTGAAGGCGAAATAAAATACTTTACAGACAAGCAAATGCTGAGAGATTTTGTCACCACCAGGCCTGCCCTAAAAGAGCTCCTGAAGGAAGTGCTAAACATGGAAAGGCACAACTGGTACCAGCCACTGCAAAATCATGCCCAAATGTAAAGACCATCGAGACTAGGAAGAGACTGCATCAACTAACGAGCAAAATAACCAGCTAACATCATAATGACAGGATCAAATTCACACATAACAATATTAACTTTAAATGTAAATGGACTAAATGCTCCAATTAAAAGACACAGACTGGCAAATTGGATAAAGACTCAAGACCCATCAGTGTGGTGTATTCAGGAAACCCATCTCACGTGCAGAGACACACATAGGCTCAAAATAAAAGGATGGAGGAAGATCTACCAAGCAAATGGAAAAAAAAAAAAGGCAGGGGTTGCAATCCTAGTCTCTGATAAAACAGACTTTAAACCAACAAAGATCAAAAGAGACAAAGAAGGCCATTACATAATGGTAAAGGGATTAATTCAACAAGAAGAGCTAACTATCCTAAATATATATGCACCCAATAAAGGAGCACCAAGATTCATAAAGCAAGTCCTGAGTGACCTACAAAGAGACTTAGACTCCCACAGATTAATAATGGGAGACTTTAACACCCCACTGTCAACATTAGACAGATCAACGAGACAGAAAGTCAACAAGGATACCCAGGAATTCAACTCAGCTCTGCACCAAGCAGGCCTAATAGACATCTACAGAACTCTCCACCCCAAATCAACAGAATATACATTTTTTTCAGCACCACACCACACCTATTCCAAAATTGACCACATACATGGAAGTAAAGCTCTCCTCAATAAATGTAAAAGAACAGAAATTATAACAAACTATCTCTCAGATCACAGTGCAATCAAGCTAGAACTCAGGATTAGGTATCTCACTCCAAACCACTCAACTACATGGAAACTGAACAACGTGCTCCTGAATGACTACTGGGTACATAACGAAATGAAGGCAGAAATAAAGATGTTCTTTGAAACCAACGAGAACCAAGACACAACATACCAGAATCTCTGGGATGCATTCAAAGCAGTGTGCAGAGGGAAATTTATAGCACGAAATGCCCACAAGAGAAAGCAGGAAAGATCCAAAATTGACACCCTAACATCACAATTAAAAGAACTAGAAAAGCAAGAGCAAACACATTCAAAAGCTAGCAGAAGGCAAGAAATAACTAAAATCAGAGCAGAACTGAAGGAAATAGAGACACAAAAAACCCTTCAAAAAATTAATGAATCCAGGAGCTGGTTTTTTGAAAGGATCAACAAAATTGATAGACCACTAGCAAGATTAATAAAGAAAAAAAGAGAGAAGAATCAAATAGATGCAATAAAAAATTATAAAGGGGATATCACCACCGATCCCACAGAAATACAAACTACCATCAGAGAATACTACAAACACCTCTACGCAAATAAACTAGAAAATCTAGAAGAAATGGATAAATTCCTCAACACATACACCCTCCCAAGACTAAACCAGGAAGAAGTTGAATCTCTGAATAGACCAATAACAGGAGCTGAAATTGTGGCAATAATCAATAGCTTACCAACCAAAAAGAGTCCAGGACCAGATGGGTTCACAGCCGAATTCTACCAGAGGTACAAGGAGGAACTGGTACCATTCCTTCTGAAACTATTCCAATCAATAGAAAAAGAGGGAATCCTCCCTAACTCATTTTATGAGGCCAGCATCATCCTGATACCAAAGCCTGGCAGAGACACAACAAAAAAAGAGAATTTTAGACAAATATCCTTGATGAACATCGATGCAAAAATCCTCAATAAAATACTGGCAAACTGAATCCAGCAGCACATCCAAAAGCTTATCCACCATGATCAAGTGGGCTTCATCCCTGGGATGCAAGGCTGGTTCAATATACGCAAATCAATAAATGTAATCCAGCATATAAACAGAACCAAAGACAAAAACCACATGATTATCTCAATTGATGCAGAAAAGGCCTTTGACAAAATTCAACAACCCTTCATGCTAAAAACTCTCACTAAATTAGGTATTGATGGGACATATCTCAAAATAATAAGAGCTATCTGTGACAAACCCACAGCCAATATCATACTGAATGGGCAAAAACTGGAAGCATTCCCTTTGAAAACTGGCACAAGACAGGGATGCCCTCTCTCACCACTTCTATTCAACATAGTGTTGGAAGTTCTGGCCAGGGCAATTAGGCAGGAGAAGGAAATAAAGGGTATTCAGTTAGGAAAAGAGGAAGTCAAATTGTCCCTGTTTGCAGATGACATGACTGTATATCTAGAAAACCCCATTGTCTCAGCCCAAAATCTTCTTAAGCTGATAAGCAACTTCAGCAAAGTCTCAGGATACAAAATCAATGTACAAAAATCACAAGCATTCTTATACATCAATAACAGACAAACAGAGAGCCAAATCATGAGTGAACTCCCATTCACAATTGCTTCAAAGAGAATAAAATACCTAGGAGTCCAACTTACAAGGGATGTGAAGGACCTCTTCAGGGAGCACTACAAACCACTGCTCAAGGAAATAAAAGAGGATACAAACAAATGGAAGAACATTCCATGCTCATGGGTAGGAAGAATCAATATCGTGAAAATGGCCATACTGCCCAAGGTAATTTACAGATTCAATGCCATCCCCATCAAACTACCAATGACTTTCTTCACAGAATTGGAAAAAACTACTTTAAAGTTCATATGGAACCAAAAAAGAGCCCGCATCGCCAAATCAATCCTAAGCCAAAAGAACAAAGCTGGAGGCATGACACTACCTGACTTCAAACTATACTACAAGGCTACAGTAACCAAAACAGCATGGTACTGGTACCAAAACAGAGATATAGATCAATCGAACAGAACAGAGCCGTGAGAACTAATGCCACATATCTACAACTATCTGATCTTTGACAAACCTGAGAAAAACAAGAAATGGGGAAAGGATTCCCTATTTAATAAATGGTGCTGGGAAAACTGGCTAGCCATATGTAGAAAGCTGAAACTGGATCCCTTCCTTACACCTTATACAAAAATCAATTCAAGATGGATTAAAGACTTAAATGTTAGACCTAAAACCATAAAAACCCTAGAAGAAAACCTAGGCATTACCATTCAGGACATAGGCATGGGCAAGGACTTCATATCTAAAACACCAAAAGCAATGGCAACAAAAGCCAAAATTGACAAATGGGATCTAATTAAACTGAAGAGCTTCTGCACAGCAGAAGAAACTACCATCAGAGTGAACAGGCAACCTACAAAATGGGAGAAAATTTTCGCAACCTACTCATCTGACAAAGGGCTAATATCCAGAATCTACAATGAACTCCAACAAATTTACAAGAAAAAAACAAACAACCCCATCAAAAAGTGGGCGAAGGACATGAATAGACACTTCTTAAAAGAAGACATTTATGCAGCCGAAAAATACATGAAAAAATGCTCACCATCACTGGCCATCAGAGAAATGCAAATCAAAACCACAACGAGATACCATCTCACACCAGTTAGAATGGCAATCATTAAAAAGTCAGGAAACAACAGATGCTGGAGAGGATGTGGAGAAATAGGAACACTTTGACACTGTCGGTGGGACTGTAAACTAGTTCAACCATTGTGGAAGTCAGTGTGGCCATTCCTCAGGGATCTAGAACTAGAAATACCATTTGACCCAGCCATCCCATTACTGGGTATATACCCAAAGGACTATAAATCATGCTGCTATAAAGACACATGCACACGTATGTTTATTGCGGCATTATTCACAATAGCAAAGACTTGGAACCAACCCAAATGTCCAACAATGATAGACTGGATTAAGAAAATGTGGCACATATACACCATGGAATACTATGCAGCCATAAAAAAGGATGAGTTCATGTCCTTTGTAGGGACATGGATGAAATTGGAAATCATCATTCTCAGTAAACTATCGCAAGGACAAAAAACCAAACACCGCGTGTTCTCACCCATAGGTGGGAATTGAACAATGAGAACACATGGACACATGAAGGGGAACATCACACTTCGGGGACTGTTGTGGTGTGGGGGGAGGGGGGAGGGATAGCACTGGGAGATATACCTAATGCTAGATGACGAGTTAGTGGGTGCAGCGCACCAGCATGGCACATGTATACATATGTAAATTACCTGCACATTGCGCACATGTTCCATAAAACCTAAAGTATAATAATAATAAAAAAAATAAAAAAAAAACAAATTAGAAAACCTAGAGAAAATGGATACAGTTTTGGAAACACAACCTCCCAACACTGAGTAAGGAAGAAATTGAAACCATGAAGAGACCAATATCGAGTTCCAAGATTGAATCAGTAATACAAAACCTACCAAGCGAAAACAGCCCTGGACCAGATGAATTTACAGTCCAGTTCTGCCTGACATAAAAAGAGCATCCATTACCAATCCTATTTAAGCCATTACACACAAAAAAAATGGAGATAGATGAAATCCTCTATAACTCATTCTATGATCCCAGTATCACTCTGATACCAAAATCTTGCAAAGACACAACAAAAAAAGAGAAAACTACAGGCTAATATCCCTGATAAACATAGATGTAAAAATACTTAACAAAATACCAGCAAATCCAATCTAGCAGCACATGACAAAGTCAATTTACCACGACCAAGTAGACTTATATGCTATGAGACCAGTATTACCCTGATACCCAAACCAGACAAAGACACATTAAAAAAAGAAAGCTACAGGTCAATATACCTGATGAATATTGATGCATAAATCCTCAACAAAATACTAGCAAACTGAATTCAACAATACATTCAAAAGATCATCCATCATGACGAAGTGGGATTTATCTCTTGGATGCACGGGTGGTTCAGCATGTGCAAATCAATCAACATGATACATCGTATCAACATAATAAAGGATAAGATCCATATGATCATTCCACTTGATGCTGAAAAATAATTGGATTAAATTCAATATCGCTTCATGGTAAAAACCCTTAAAAAACTGTGGATAGAAGGAACATACCACAACATAATAAAAGCCATATATGGCAGACCCACCGCTAGTATCACCCTGAATGGGAAAAAGCTGAAAGCTTTTTCTCTAAGATCTTGAAGTCGACAAGGATGCCCACTATCACCACTGTTATTCAACATAGTACTAGCACTCTTAGCTAGAGCAATTGGACAACAGAAAGACATAAATGGCCTCCAAACTGGCAATAAGAAAGTCAAATTATTTTTGCTTACAGGTGATATAATCTTATATTTGAAAAAACCTAAAGACTACATAAGGAATCTATTAGAACTAATAACAAATTCAGTAAAGTTGCAGGATACAAAATTGATACACAAAAACCGTAGCATTTCTATATGTCAACAGAGAACAACGTGAAAAAGAATTCAAAAAACTAATTCCATTACAATAGCCAAACATACAATTAAATACCTAGGAATTAACCAAAGAAGGGAAAGATGTATGTAATAAAATCTATAAAACACTGATAAAAGAAATTTAAGGGGACACCAAAAAATGGAAAAATATCCCAAGTTCATGGATTGCAAGAATCAATATTGTGAAGATGTCCATACAACCCAAAGGAATCTACAGATTCAAAGCAATTTCTATCAAAATACCAATGACATTCTTCACAAATATAGAGATAGCTATCCTAAAATTCATATGGAACTACAAGAGACATAGAATAGGCAAACCTATTCTAATCAAAAAGAAAAAAATCTGGAGGAATTTCATTACCTGACTTCAAATTATACTATAGAGCTATAGTAACCAAACGAGTATGATACTGGCATAAAAACAAACACATAGAGCAATAGGACAAAATAGAGAACCCACAAACAAATGCACAAACCTACAGTTAACTCGGTTTAGGCAAATGCCAAGAACATACACTAGGGAAAAGACAGCCTCTTCAATAAATAGTGATGGAAATATGAGATATCCATATACAGAAGAATGAAACTAGACCAGTATCTCTCACCATATACAAACATCACATCAAAAAGGATAAAAGACTTAAATCTAAGACCTCAAATTATGAAGCTACTACAAGAAAACATTGGGAAAACTCTCCAGGACGTTGGTCTGGGCAACAATTTCTTGAGTAATATTCCATAAGCACAGGAAACCAAAGCAAAAATAGACAAATGGGATTATGTCAAGTTAGAAAGCTTCTGCACAGCAAAGGAAACAATCAGCAAAGTGAAGAGAAAACCCCTAGAACGGTAAAAAAAATTTGCAAACTCCCCATCTGACAAGGGGTTAATAGCCAGGATATATAAGGAGCTCAAACAACTCTATAGAAAAAAATCTAATAATTCAACCAAAAAACGAGCCAAAGATTTGAACAGACATTTCTCAAAAGAAGGCATACAAAAGGCAAACCGACATGTGAAAAGTTGTTCAATATCATTGATCATCAGGGCAATGCAAGCCAAAATTACAATGAGATATAACATCACCCCAGTTAAAATGGCTTGTATCCAGAAGACAGGTAATAACAAATGCTTGCACAGATGTTGAGAAAAAGGAACCCTTGTACACTGTTGATGGGAATGTAAGTTAGTACAACCACTGTGAAAAACAGTTTGGAGGTTCTTCAAAAAAACTAAAAATTAAGGTACCGTATCATCCACCAAACCCACTGCTGGGTACATAACCCCTCAAAAAGGAAATCAGTATATTGGTAAGATATGTGCACCCCTACGTCTATTGCAGCCCTGTTTACAATAGCTTAGATTGGATGTAAACTAAGTGTCCATCAACAGATAAATAAGGAAAATGTGGTACATATACACAATAAAATACTATTTAGCTATAAAAGAGAATTAGATACAGTCATTTTCAACAATATGGATGGAATTGGAGATCATTGTGTTAAGTGAAATAAGCCAGGCACAGAAAGACAAACATTGTATGTTTTCACTCACTTGTGGGATCTAAAAATCAAAACAATTGAACTCATGGATATAGCGAGTAGAAAGATGGTTAGCAAAAGCTAAGAAGTATACTGGAACAGTGGGAAAGGATGTGGGGATTGTTAATGGGTACAAAAAATAGAAAGAATGAATAAGACCTACTATTTGATAGCACAATAGGGTGACAAAAATCAATGATAACTTAATATTACTTTTAAAAATAACTTAGAGTATAATTGGATTGTTTGTAACACAAAGGATAAATGCTTGAGGGGGTGGATACCCCATTCTCCCTAATGTGCTTATTTCACATTGCATGCCTTTATCAAAACATCTCACGTACCCCATAAATACGTACACCTGCTATGTACCCGTAAAAATTAAAAATAAATATATAAATAAATATAAATAAATCTTTAAAAGAAAGAAGACGTAAAAATGACAGTTATATTAAATGGAGCTCAACATCATTGATCATCAGAGAAATGCAAATGAATATTACGATGCAATGCCATCTAACCCCAGTTAAAAAGGCTTATATTCAAAAGACAGGCAATAACAAATGCTGGTGAGGATGTGGAGAAAGTGGAGCCCTTGTACATTGTTGGTGCTATTGTAAATTAATATAGCCACAACAGAGAACAGTATGGAGGCTCCTCAAAATACTAAAAATGGAGCTAGCATATGATACATCAATCCTACTGCTGGGTGTATATTAAATGGAAAGAAATCAGTGTATCAAAGAGATATCTGCACTCCCGTGTTTGTTGCAGCACTGTCTACAATATCCAGGATTTGAAAGAAACCTAAGTGTCCATCAAACAGAAGAATGGATACAGAAAATATGGCACATAGACACAACAGAGTACTATTCAGCTATAAAAAATAATACGATCCTGTCATTGGTAACAACATGGATGGAACTGGAGGCCACTGTGTTATGTAAAATAAGCCGTGCAAGGAAATACAAACATCACATGTTCTCACTTGTTTGTGGGATATAAAAATCAAAACAATTGAATTCATGGTGGTGGTAGAAATATGGTTGCCAAATACTGGAAAGAGTAATGGGAGGATGGGGGGAAGATGGAGATGGTTAATGGGTACAAAAATAATAGAACGAACAAATGATGATATGGTATGGCTTTGTCGCCACCCAAATCTCATCCTGAATTGTAGCTTCCATGTTGTGGGGGGATCCCAGTGGAAGATAATTGAATCATTAGGGCAGTTTTCCCCATACTGCTCTCGTGGTAGTGAATAAGTGTCACGAGATCTGATGGTTTTATAAGGGGTATTCTTTTTTGCTTGGCTCTCATTTTCTGTCTTGTCTGCCATCATGTAAGATGTGCCTTTCACTTTCTACTATGATTGTGAGGGCTCCCCAGCCATATGGAACTGTGAGTCCATTAAACCTCTTTCACTTTATAAATTTCCCAGTTTCAGCTATGTGCTTATTAGCATTGTGAAAACAGACTAATACAAATGAAATCTAGTATTTGCTAGCACATCACGGTAACTATAGTCAATAATAATTTAATTGTATATTTTAAGATAACTAAAATTATACAATTGAATTGTTTGTAACACAAAGAATAAATGCTTGAGGGGATAGATACCCCATTTTTCATGGTGTAATTATTATGCATTGCATACTATATCAACACATCTCATGTACACCATAAATATATACACCTACTATATATGCACATTTAAATTTTTTAAAGTATAAAAATAAAATAACATTTATATAAAAATCAATGGAATGAAAATAACTAAAACAATTTTGAAAATAAATTGATAGGACTGAGTATACAAAATTTCAAGATATTAGATAGCTATACTAATCAAGTCGGTGATATTGTGCAAGAGACATACACAGGCATTAATGAAGTAGAAAAAGGAACCTAGAAAGAGATGAACATATGTGCCCAACTAATCTTTTACAATGGCATAAAGCAATTCATTAGAGAAAAAAATGGTCTTTTCAACATATTTTCTCAGAACAATTGAACATACATACGCAAAAGATATACAGCTCCTCCCTGAAGTCTCACACCTTATACAAAAACTACCTCAAAATAAACCAGAAACTTAAATGTTAATCATAAAACTAGAAAGCTTTTAGTGAAAAAGTAGGAGAAAAACTTCAGGATCTAGGGCTAGGCAAGGAATTCTTAGACTTGACACTGAAAATGTCCAAGAAAATTTTATGAATTGGACTTCATCAAAATTACAGACTTCTGCTCTTCCAAAAACCACTATAAGAGGGTGAAAACACAAGCTACACATTAGACAAAAATATCTGCATGCTGCATATCTGAAAAAAAACTTGCATCTAGAATATATAAAGAATTCTTGAAGCTTAACATCAGAAAGTAAACAATATAGTTAGAGAATAGGCAAAATATATGAGAGACATTTTACTGAAGAGGCTATATATGTGGCAAACAAGCATATGAATGTATGTTCAACATCATTAGCCATTGGAGGAAATACGAATGAAAGCCACAGAGAGATGCAACTTAAAACACATTTACTAAAATGGCTAAAATATAAGAAATTGTAACAACATAAAATTCTGATGAGGATGCAGTTCACCTAGATAATTGATACATTGTTGGTATTACTATAAGATAGTACAGAAACTAAAATCAGTTTGGCAGTTTCTGAGGAAACTGTTCATACAATTACCATATGACATAGCAATTGCACTCTTGGGCATTTATCTCAGGAAAATGGACACTTATGTTCACACAAAATCCTGTAGATGAATGTTCAGAGTAACTTTACTTGCAATTATCAAAAATTGAATCAGTGCAAATGCCCTTCAATAGGTTAATGATTAAACTGTACCTCTACACCATGGAATACTACTCAGCAATGAACAGGAATGAGCTTTTGATACATGCAAGAACTTAAATGAAACTTAAGGGAATTATGCTTAGTGAAAAAGGCAACCACAAAATATTACATGTAATGTGATTCCATTTATGCAGCATTTTTGAAGTGACACAATTACCGAAATCAAACAGAGCAAATGCTAATCACATATTACATACACAGGAACAAACATAAGATTTACAGCATACTTTTGTCTGAATCTATGTTAGCCTGATATTAGTGAATGCATATCTTTAAAGTATTGAAAGAAAAACCTGTCAGCTCAATTCTATTTTTCTATATTTAGCAGCACACTTGTAAATAACCCATGGTCAAAGAGGAAGCATAAGAGATGCTAAATACCCTTTGAATTAAATGAAAACAGAATCACAATATATCAAAATTTGTGGGACACAGCTAAGGTAGAGCTTGGGGGAAATTTTATAGAATTAAATGCTTACATTAGTAAAGAATAAGAAAGGTCTAAAATTAATAATTAAATATTTCCCCTTAAGTAACTAGGTGAAGTAGAACATTTCAGATACAAGGCATGTAGAATGAAGAAAAGCAAGAGCAATAAATAAGTAATAAAAGTAAAAACAAAAAAGAGAAATCAATAAAATTTAAAATAAACAATAAGGAAAGTCAATAAAATGAAACAATGATTTTTCTGCCAGATGAAAAAAGAATACTTCTAGTTGGTCAAATGAAGACAAAATAAAGCACAAAGAAACACAAATTACCAATATAAGAAATAAAAGAGGAGACATCACTACACATACTTCTGAAATTTAAAGCATAAGTGAATATTTTAAAAATTCTATGTCAATAAATTTAATAAATAAAATGGACCACAATTCTTGAAAATCAAAAATTACCAAAATTTATTGAAAAAATAGATTAACCCAAACAAATATAATTAGTAAACAAATACAATTTTCAGTGAAAATATTTTGCACAGGGAAAATCCACGGCTAAAAATGTCTAAAGTTGCAATATATAATAAACATTTAAGGAGAACTAAAACCAATGCTACAAGTACTCTTCTAGAAAATAAAAGAGGAGAGAAATTTTCAAATAATTTTATGAGGCCCAAATTCCCATGACACCAAGTCAGACAAAGACATTACAAGAAGAGGAAATTAAAGACCAAACTCCTTCATGAACTTTGACAAATAATTCTGAAAAAAATATGTTAGTAAATCAAATCCAGCAACATATAAGAAGGATAATATATCATGACCAAGTGGGGTTTATTACATGAATACCAGGTTGTTTCAACATTGGAAAATTAATCAGTGTGATTCAAAATATCAACAAGAAAAAATCAAAATTATATAAAATTTATCTCAATAGATGCAGAAAAAGCATTTGACAAAGTTAACATCTATTCAAAAATTCTCAACAAACTAGGAATATGAGGAAATTTTCTCAACCTGAGAAAAGGCATGTCTGGAATATATACAGTTAGCATCCGACTTCCTGGTGAAAGACTTAATACTCTCTTTATCGTATCAGAAACAAGGTAAGGATGTTCACTTTCACCACTTGTATTCAACATAATATTGTAGGTCCTAGCCAGTGCAATCAGGTACGGAAAGTAAATAAAAGGCAGCTAAATTGAAAAAGAAGAAATTAAACTGTATTTATTTTCAGATGACATGATTGTCTATTTATAAAAAAAAAATAATCTTCCAAAAAATCTGTTATACCTGAGAAGCAAGTTTTTCACCATCACAGAATGCAAAGTCAATATATAAAAGTCAATTGAAATTTTATACTCTATCAATGAACAACTGAAAATTTAAATGAAGAAAACAGTACCATTTATAATAATATTGAGATATGAAATACTCATAAATAAGCCTAACAAAATGTAACGCTTATGTGCTTAAAACTATGAAACATTTCTCCAGTGGGATTTGATGGCATGATATCTCACAGAAAGTTCTCCGCTCCCAGACACGGGTCCCTCGGCTTCCTGCCTTGAAAGCGCAATTGCAGGCATTGTGGGAAGGTGAAGAGTTTCCCTAAGGATGACCCTTCTAAGCTGGTCCACCTCACAGCCTTCTTGAGATACAAGGTTGGCGTGACCCACATCGTGAGGGGAAGTCAATAGGCCAGGATCCAAGGTGAATATGAAGGAGGTGGTAGAGGCTGTGGCCATTGTGGAGACAACCACCCATGGTGGTTGTGGGCATTGTGGGATATGGAGAAACGCTTCGAGGCATCTGGACTTTCAAGACCATCTTTGCTGAGCACATCAGCAGTGAGTGCAAAAGGCGTTTCTATAAGAACTGACATAAATCTAAGAAGAAGCCCTTTACCAAGTACTGCAAGAAATGGCAGAAAGAGGATGGCAAAAAGCAGGTGTAGAAGGACTTCAGCAGCATGAAAAAGTACTGCCAAGTCATCCGTGTCATTGCCCACACCCAGATGTGCCTGCTTCCTCTGCACCAGAAAGCCCACCTGATGGAGATCTAGGTGAACAGAGGCACTGCGGCCGAGAAGCTGGACTGGGCCCAGAAGAGGCTCGAGCAGCAGGTACCTGTGAACCAAGTGTTTGGGCAAGATGAGATGATCAAAGTCATCGGGGTGACCAAGGGCAAAGGCTACAAAGGGGTCCCCAGTTGTTGGCACACCAAGAAGCTGCCCCACAAGACCCACCGAGGCTTATGCAAGGTGGCCTGTATGGGGGCATGGCATCTTGCCCATGTGGCCTTCTCTGTGGCACACGCTGGCCAGAAAGGCTACCATCATGGCACTGAGATCAACAAGAAGATCTATAAGATTGGCCAGGGCTACCCTATCACGGACAGCAAACTGATCAAGAACAATGCCTCCATTGACTATGACCTGTCTGACAAGAGCATCAACCCTCTGGGTGGCTTTGTCCACTGTGGCAAAGTGACCAATGACTTTGTCATGCTGAAAGGCTATGTGGTGGGAACCAAGAAGCAAGTGCTCACCCTCTGCAAGTCCTTGCTGGTCCAGACCAAATGGCAGGCTCTGGAGAAGGTTCATTGACACCACCTCCAAGTTTGGCCATTGCCACTTCCAGACCATGAAGGAGAAGAAAGCATTCATGAGACCACTCAAGAAAGACCAAATTGCAAAGGAAGAAGGAGCTTAATGCCAGGAACAGATTTTGCACTTGGTGGGGTCTCAATAAAAATTATTTTCCACTGAAAAAAAATAAATAACTACAAATAAAACATTTCTGTGAGAAATCTAGAAAGATCTAAGTAAGAGGAGAGATATACAGTGATCATAGATTACAAAACAATATATTAAGATATGAAATTTCCTGATATGAATCAAGACATTCTCAATCAAAATTCCATCAGGCTGTTTTATTTTCATAAAAGTTATCAAGCTAATTATAAATTTTATACGAAAACATCAAAGAACCTGGAATTACGCAAACAACTTTAAGGAAAACAGAATTCAAGGTATTTTACTATTTAATTTTAAGGCTTACAAGTTTATAATTATCAAGTCTGTGTGGCACTGATAAAAGGACAGACATAGAGATTTATGGAACAAAATAGAGAATCCAGAAATAGACATGGATCTATATGTCCCGTTGATTTCTTAGACAAATTGCCAATATAATTCACTGGGACAGGATAGTCTTTTCAAAAATGTTGCTGGGAAATGTATGCATCTCTATCAATAAATGAACCTTGAACCATACATCAAACCACATACAAAAATTAATTAAAAATATATCATAACATAAGTGGAAAACTATAAAACTTCTAAAAGCAAACCTAGGGGAAAATATTCCTGAATTTTGACTATCCAAAGATATAGTGACTATGCAAGAATACAAACCATGAAAGAAAAATAAACGATAAATAAGACACAATTAAAATTGAAAACTGCAGTTCTTTAAAACACAATTTTACGAACATTAAAAGGTAAGCCACAAAGAGAAAATATTTGCCAAATACATATCTGATAAAAGACCTATACACAGAATTTAAAAAGAAAACTACAACTCAATATTGTATGTGGTAGCCCATTTGCATTGCAATAAAAGGAATACCTGAAGCAGGGTAATTTAGAAAGAAAAGGGGCTTCTTTGGCTCATGGTTTTGCAGGCTGTCCAAGAAGCATGGCACCAGTATGTGCTTCTGGTGAGGGCCTCAGGAAGCTTATAATCATGGTGAAAGGTGAAGGGGAGCCAGCATGTCACATGGTGACAGAAGGAGCGAGAGAGAGAGGAGAGGCACCACAATCTTTGAAATGACCAGATCTCGTGTGAACACAGAGTGAAAACTCACTCATTTCCACAAAGGAGGGCACCAAGCAATTCCTGAGGAGAGATATGCCCCCATGACCCCTACTAGGCCCCATGTTCAACATTAGAGGTCACACTTTAGCATGAGATTTGTAAGGGACAAAACATGCAAACCATACACTGTAGTAATAAGACAACAAAATTTATAGAGGAAAGATTTGAACAGATACTTTATCAAAGAAGAGATACAGATTACAAATAAGCACATGAAAAGATGATCAACACCATTAGCCATTAGGAAAATGTAAATTAAAACCACAATAAGATACCATTACATACCTACTATACTATAAAACTACCTAGATTTTTTAATGCAAATACAAGAAGGAAGAACAAATTTAACTTCCATGCATTGCTGGTAGGAATGCAAAGTATGCAAAGATCTTAAAAAAGATTTTGGCATTTTCTTCGAAAAATGAACATACACTTATCATATGACCCAGCCAGTTGAATACTAGTAATTTATCCCAGAGAAATAAAAAGATGTGTCCACACAAAGAACTTCACGCAAATGATCATAACAGCTTTATTTATAATAGCCAAAAACTGGAAAGTGTCCAAATGTTCATCAAATAGTGAATGGCTAAACAAATTGTGGTAGAGTTACACAATGAAAACTATTTAGCAATAAAAAGACTGATGCACACAACATAGAATATTAAAAGCCCTATTTTTAGGGTAAGAAGCCAGACACAAATCGCATATATATGATTTCATTTATATCACATCCTAGAAAAGACAAAATTATACAGACAGATATCAGATCAGTGCCAGAAGCTGGGAGTGGGACTCCTAATTTCATTCAAAATAAAAGCCAGTGTCCTTCCAATATGACATCCCCATTACCTTTCTGACCTTATCTCCTACTCCTCTCCCGTTTTCACTTCACCTGAGTCCCACTGGCTTCCTCTTTTTTTTTTTTAGACGGTGTCTTGCTCTGTTGCCCCAGGCTGGAGTACAGTGGCGACATCTCGACTCACTGCAACCTTCCGCCTCCTGGGTTCAAGGGATTCTCCTGCCTCAATCTCCCCAGTGCTGGGATTACAGGCACCCAGCACCATGCCTGGCTAATTTTTGTATTTTTAGTAGAGACAGAGTTTCACCATGTTGGCTAGGATGGTCTCGATCTCCTGATATTGTGATCCACCTCGGCCTCCCAAAGTGCTGGGATTACAGGCGTGAGCCACCACACCTGGCCCCTCCTGACTAGTTCTAAAACACACTAGGCACACTGTCATTTTAGGGCTTTGGCACTGGCTATTTTCTTTACCTTGAACATTTTTCTCTGAATACCTGGTTGGTTTACTCCCTCTTGAGCCTCAATTCTTTATTCAAATGACACCTTCTGAAGAAAGCCCACCCTGACAATCTTATTTAATACTGATTCTTCCTTTCCACACATTGTAGATATTTATCATCTTCTAACATATTAACTTACTCATTTTGTTTATTTTTGTTTGCCTTCCCCACTAGAATATGAGCATTATAAGAGCAGAGATTTTTGCCTGATTTGTCTATTGGTTTATTCCAATCAAATAGAAGAGTGGAAGCTTGGGGCATAGCAGGCCACAATATTTATTAAATGAATAAATGCTACATAAACATAACTGGATAATTATACTAACTGTAAGATTAAATTTGCTTTCCTCTCTTTTCATGGCCTTGAATTGTGATTGGAATTTTTATCATAATTTAGTTATTAACTTATTGAGATAGGATAATAAAAATATGTAACATATATGGCTGTTGGTAATTAAATATATATGTTTCTAAAGAAATATTTAGAAATACATATTTCTATGTAGAGAGAAATTTGTGCGTGTGTGTGTGTGTGTGAAGAAACTCAAATACCTTTTGAGAAAGAGTCTAGGTCTGAGCGAATAACACAGAGTGAAAATGGTAAATTTTCCCTTTGGCTAAATCTGCCTCTTAGTTCACCTCATGCAAGCTTTCTTGACTATTCCACCCCCGCCGCCCCACGCACACACACACTGATTATACTCTTGCTCCTCCATATCTCTTCATCATTCTATTTCTAGTTTATTTGATTGCATAAGTTGTCTAGTTCAGTGATTGTCAAGCCTGCATTATCCTCAGAGTCATTGAAGAAGCCCTAAAAAATACAGATGCCTATTCACTCCAAACATACTGAGCAATGATCATTAGGAATAGAAACCTGGGATCTGTATTTTTGAGTAGCTTATCTGCATGATTTGGATAATCACCCAGACTTAGGGTGAACTTAAGTCTAAACGGTCTAAATGGTCCCTGTCTAAAATGTTTAAATGGCTCCTCACGTGACTCTACAACTAGATTCCAAGTGCCTAAGTTTTGTAATAAGTTTTCCTGTGTCTATGAGAAGACTGATAGGATAATAGGAACTAAAAAAAAATGGATGTTTGATGATCAGGACTAGTTAATCTTGATTTTTATCACAGTATATTTTAAATAGGCAAATAACTGTAATTCTAATTTTTGAACAACAGATTTAAGTAGTGCTAAAGGCCCAAAGAAATGATTAAACATCATGCACAAATATTCCACATAGAAATAACTAATGTTCACATGATGATGCATTGCCTTTCATTTTTATTACTATACATATTTTTTCTTATTAAATTATAATCATATGTACATAATATCCTATTTTTCTCTAATTGCATTAATTGTTAGCATTTCCCCATTATGTTAAATATACAACCATTAAAACATGCTTTGAAGACTCGTATTACATCCTGTAACTTTATTTTCACATTCTTTTAGTGCAAAGCATTTATATTGGGCAATGAATACTTTTATACATACACATATGGCCATAATATGTCTGTTAAGAAACTATTGCTTTGCAAATTATTTCTTCATGTTTCTTATACATTATACCAGTGGAATTTAAATTTTTTAATATTATTTGTATGGTTTTACATATTATGAAGATCAATGATTAAAAATATTTTTTTCACAAAATGCCAAATAACATTTTCATCTATATATTTTTTGAAATTCTGAATGTCTTTTACGTAATCAAATGTATTGATTTTCACTTTGTTGTTTCTTATATGATTACAAATTCTTTCCCATTAGGCCTACATTTACTGATATTTTCTTCCACGTGTTATTAGCTTTTCTTACTATAGATGCTCCTTGACTAACAATGGGATTATGTCCTGATAAGCCTGTTGTAACTTGAAAGAATTGTTAAGTAAAAATGCATTTAATATACCTAACCTACTAAACATTATAGCTTAGCTTAGTCTATCTTAAATGTGCTCAGAACTCTGACATTAGCCTATAGTTGGGCAAAAATATCTAACACAAAGTCTATTTTATAATAAAGTTTTGAATATCTCATGTAATGTATTAAGTACCGTACTGAAAGTGAAAAACAGAATAGTTGCATGGGTTCTCAAAGTACAGCTTCTACTGAATGTGTACTACTTTTGCTCCACCTTGAAGTAAAAAAAAATTGTAAGTAAAACCATCATAAGTCAGGGACCATCTGTATATACATCTCTCATTCTTAGGGAATTTATTTTTGTATTCTGTGAGATGAAGGTGTAACAGCATTTTTTCAGATAAATAACATATTGCCCCAACATATTACCTAAGTGTCTCAGTGTCAGCATTATTTATAACATTTAAAACACAAAAATTGAAAACATAAAGTCACAGGGAATTTATCAATGGCAATTACAAATAACTACAGAATAAAAATAAGCATATACATACTACTTTTTCAGTATTTTACAGGTACAAAAACATTATTTGACATAACTAAAAAATCAGGGTATTCATATGCTACAACTTCCATTATCTAAGTATAAAGTGGAAGAAAATACATCAAAATTTTAACAATTATTATCTGTACATTGTCGGGTTATGTGTTTCATTTTTTATGCTCTGTGTTTTATAAAATACATTTGATAAGCATGCATTACTTAAACAGCTTTTAGGCATTTAAGAAATCAATTACCTAATAACAGTCCAAAGGAAATAAACCTGGGCAGAAACTCATGTGAAAAAGATTCTGGGAATGTTTGTTGATCACAAGATGATTATAAAAGAATGATAAACATGAACTAGCTATCCAGGAATCTACATTAACAGAAATATAATGTCCAATTTATGGATAGCAATAGTCCCACACATTTCTATAATGGCTGGTCAACAAAGATTATACGGTCTTTTGTTCTGAGTTCTGTATTTTCGAGAGAGCATTAAAAAAGCTAGAAAACATTCAGAAAAGGTTTACCAGAGGAGCTAGGTTTCTATCTTTTTAAAAAACAATTAATTAACTGACTAATTAATTAATTGTTGTGAAAATGGTTAAACAAACCAAAAATAAAAATCAGGACAAGACTAAGAGGGAAATTCATCTTCAAATATTTGAAAATTGTCTTAGACAAGAATTAGTTTTCTGTCACCCTAAAAGATAGGACTGAAACCAGTTGGAGAAGTAGATTTTACCACAGCAGTTCAGATAGGAACAAGATGGTCACCTGTCAGGACCAGTATATAAAGATTTCTACTTTAAATGGCAAGGTAGATTGGATGTCTCAACATGTTTATTTCAAACTTGAAACTCTCTGACTCTAGGGTTATCTAATCACTTTCACTTAGGAAAACGTACTTTTCTATAACATTTATTATCATCTGGACAGGATAAATTCAAATTTGACTTACTTATTCTTATGGCTATAAGTCTATTTTAGGCTAAGAATTGTAATATTCATAGGAAAAAAGTGTATATTAATATTAAGAAAGTTTCCAAAAAAACAAAAAATTAAGTTAGAAAATGTTTTTAAATTTCATCATAATATGCTCTAAAGAGTCATTCAAGTAATAGTATTTCAGTTAGTATAAAGAATATGTATTATGATGCTGTTCATATGATACTCATAATGCTTTAGACATGGCAGAAAATATGAATTATAACCAAAATTCACAGTACAGTAGCATCACCATGGTATCAAAGGCCAACATTGTTCTCATAATTCATAGCAAATATCATGACTTAAGAACTAAATGTCACACAAACTTTTTTATTATGATGAAAGATGTGTAATTATACTTCTTGAAAGATATTCAATCTAGTGACATTAGAGATTATAAAGCAAAACAAGGGTACTACCAATTATAACTTCAGTTATTTATCAAAATGACATAAAACTTTTGTGCTCATATCAGAACTGTGTCTGTTTTGTCAATGTGTAGCCCAGATGACAGGTTCATTTTGAATCCTTTCATTTGAACTACCTATGAGTATCACTAAATATCAATGGATATTGGGGCAATCACAGAATTGTTGGCTACAGCCAGGTCAGCCATAGTGAAAACAAGAGCTCTGATGTCCTGACTAGATGGACACATTAATTTATCTATTAATCATTAACTAAGTTTCTCATAATTGTCATCTAAACCCTAAAGGTGATAGAAAGATATATAAGATGTTATCCCTGCCATTAAGTTGTTTATAATTTAATCAATATTATAAGGTTTGTGCACAAATAAGTAATTCAGGATACAAGGTGATAAACACCACAAAAGAGGGGAAATTAAGATGTACTTGGAGTTCAAAGGAGATAAATATTGCTTTTGGATAGGGAGAATATGAACAAAATAGTATTTAAGTAAAGCCAAAAACAAATATTTAGAATTTGGACTTGGAGAGATATTGGGACAAGAGAGTAAGATATTACAGGAAAGAGGTGACTGTAACAACAACAACAAAACTGCTGAGACGTAAAAAACATATTTGGTAATCGTGAGCAGTGCTGAATAAATAAAGTGAGTGTTATGAGGGAATGTACTGACAGATAAGACTGGAAAGATAAGTTAGGAGCAGAGGAATATGGGGAGTGCATTGCTAAACAACTTGAAATTTGTTTGGTATGGAGGAGCTTCTAAGGGTTGGGCAATTAGTGACTTTAGGATGCCTCACCTCTCAGAAATGTCTTCACTGTGTGCCTGACAGGAGGAGTATATGGCCACATGTCCTTCTTTCATAGGCTCTGAAACACTTTATAGCTTTGATTTTTGAAAGAGCTCAGAGACTAACCAGAGTGTACCTAAAGATCTGTGCTGGAGATAAATCTAATTTGCTTATTTCTCTTCCGGAATCCAACACTTTTACTGGAGGTTGCCACATACAGTGATTATTGAGTAGGGGTCAGGGAAAAAAATAATACCAACATCAGATTAAATGTAATAGTCAGAAAGTGAAATCTTCAGCCAAACTATATAATTTACCATACGGTTTTGAATAATGTTATTTGTCATATTATCCATGCACATTCTTCTTAATGGATATAAGTAACTGACAGTGCCTATATTTTGATCCAGGAGTGAATGTAAGACTATCAAACTCTACCTCATTTACTACATATGTCGTCAATTTTTGCATTTGACATATGATGATAAGGCTTCCCAACAGAAATGCTGGAATTGAGTTGGTAAAATATACATAGGCTGTGACACATTATTCACAGAGATAACATAGGCAATAAATAATGGTAATGTAATTGCAAGACAAGAAGCAGGTTGATTCTCTTTAATCAAAACATATCGAGCACTTAACTTGTTGCCCAGCATAATATTGTGGGGTACAGCAATAGAAGAGATCTTGATAAAGTGACCATATAATTTATTATTGAAATAAGAACACTTTTGATAAAAAACTAACTATTAAATTATAATGGAATAGCAAGTGGTATAACCTGGCCATCCTGAGAAAACTAAGATGTATAGACATTCTGGATTTAGAGGACGTGGTCTGTATCTTGCTGGAGTCAGCATGTCAAAAACTCTTACTATACAAACTAGCATACAAGATGGTATGAGTTGAAAAACAAATAAGACTTCAAAGAAGGAACTATAACGATCAATAAAATAAGATTTGATATTTAAACAGAGGAGAAACTATCGACAAGACATAAAGATCAAGATAAAGGTAGATGCTGGAAGAAGTTTAAATAAAAGTAAAAAGGTTGAAGTGAAGTGAGTGTGAGGGGGAACCTGAAGAAGTGTGATGGACCAGAGTCTATACTTATTGTGGAATGAGTGTCTGAATAGTATTTTTAAAAAATGATTTAATTGACTTCCATTGGCTGTCCTTGAAAAGCAGTTTAAGAAGATAACACTTCTTACTTCCCCTGTAAGAAGTGATTTTCCTCTTATAAAGCCAATTCCAATTATGGATTTCATGCATGTCAGGCTCAATAGGCAGGGATATGATTACATCGGAAAGTGGTATGCAATGTGTGCACTTTAAAATTACTCAGAGAATAATAGTTTGCAATCTTTATGTAAATCAGTAAGCCTTTCTGCCTCTATCACTCCCTCCCAGCATTGCAGGAGAAGTGCAAACCTCAGCCCTTTGGAAAGAAAAGTGATGATGAAATATTAATAAAGATTACTGACAAAGTAAGCAGTATGACTCAGGTTGTATACAGCCATGGAACCTAGATGTTGAACAAATTTATTCAGCAACAGGGCAAGTTATTCAGATGTTTTAAAGCAGATGACATCATCTCTATAAACTGCAGGGAGCTTTTGAGAGTGCGGCAGCATTTTGATTTAGGGGGAGGGGAAATTTGAAAGACGGGAGTAATTTTATTAGGATTAAAAAGTAGGCAAAAAGGAAGGAAAATTTTAATGAAAATCTCTCTGCACTTCCACAAAGTAGCATGGAGGCCTTCATTTCCTTTCTAAAATAGTTACACTTTCCTCAGTCTTGTCTTTTTGACCATCATGGCAATTGATTTAGGTTATACATGCTCCTCTGCAAAAGGCTACTGTGCTGAGGCTTTCAGATCATATGCACATGTGACTGTCCAAAGTGAAATTTGTTTAAAAAAATCTAGTAATAGGACTTGGACATTTCCAATGGTAGGTGAAATAAGTAAGTCAGAAACAATTTTACCCATGTTAATGGGTTTTTACTTTAAAGACTTAGCTGGTAACACGCTTTTGGGGAAAGGTCAGAAGGGAAATACTGTCTCTTAAATATAGAATGAACACATGTCTCGCCCTTCCTAACATTCCTTCCCTAAACTCAAGGGTTATTTATCCCTGGGGTAAGGTATGGTGATGGGGCAAGGAGAGAAGGAGTGAGAGGTTACAATTCTATTCAAGTATCTGAGGGACTTAATGGTCAACAGGAATGTTCGAAGCAGCCACTGCATGTCATCTCTGGTAACCCCTCAAGCATTGCAAGGATAGGTCGTGAGTGGAAGGTTGCTATGTGTGTACCTGTCATATTCAGGTTGTGCTGTTGGTACCTTCTTTCACTACCTCTGAGAAAGTCTTCTCATTATCATTATTTCAACTCCATCACAAAATAAATTGACCATGAGAGATACTTCACATGGATAAATTTCAACATTGAGAAGTAAAATGAGGCAGGCTACATTAATCAGGAGATATACCCTTTTTATGCATGAGAAATTTGAGGCCTAGAGAGGTCTCCAGTGACTTGTTCAAGGTCAATAAATGAGGTACCAAGGAAAGACAAAAAATAATCTTGAGGTCTCCTAAATCCTAGCTGAGTTCCTTTCTTTGAAAGCATACTGCTGACTTGAAAGCTTTAAAAACTCTCATGGTCTCCTTTGATAGGTATTTTCCTATAGGCTAGGAAGGTAACTAAGGTCATTTTTATAAAGCAAAGGGAATTAGAGAAGAAGACTACAGCTATTTCTCAAAGATTACAGTTCAGTTATATCTCTGACAGCGAATAACTCATGAAACAAGAAACTCAGATGAGAACCCAGGGGTTAGAGTGAGGGCATCCTGACTTCAAATTTTTCAAAGGAAGAAGAGAACTTCCATTATTATATTCAAAGGACTTTAGAGGATTGTTGTGGTACTGTTGCATAGGACCAGTAGATTTTTTTTTTTTTTTTAGACAGAGTCTCTCTCTGTCACCAGGCTGGAGTGCAATGGCGCGATCTTGGCTCACTGCAACCTCCACCTCCCGGCTTTAAGTGATTCTCCTGCCTCAGCATCCCGAGTAACTAGGACTACAGATGTGCGCCACCATGCCCAGCTAATTTTTGTATTTTTAGTAGAGACGGGGTTTTTCTGTGTTGGTCAGGATGGTCTCAATCTCTTGACCTTTTGATCCACCCGCCTCAACCTCCCAAAGTGCTGAGATTACAGGTGTGAGCCACTGTGCCCAGCCAGGGCCAGTAGATTTTTAAAGCCAAAAGAATAGTCATCCTTCATGACTCTGAAGATTTAATGGGACATAGACCTGGGATATCAAGATACAAGCTGGAACTGCAAAAGACCAACTAAGCTTTGCTGTAAACCATTAACTGCTATTAGTAAATACATTAAATAGATATGCTTAAAATTTTTTCTTTTACATGCGGACCATGAGCCTTCCAGAGAACCTTTCATTCAGTTAACTAATAGCATGGGTCAGGATCCTGCTATGCTATGCAATTCATATACATTGGCAAAATTAAAGTGCTGTTTTTCTTTTATTGGCAGGCACTAAAGACTAATGAACTATGGAGACTATTAGTTCAAACAAACTATGAAGAATGCCAACATAAGAAATGTAAATATGCCCATAATTAATAAATTTAATAATCATTTCCTTCTTGTTAAGGGTATTCACTCAAATCTGTTGTTCATAAAATAAGATGGATGTGTGTGTGTATATATACATAAACATAAAAACTAGTGTGAACACATACACCCACACAAATTCCAACATAAATAAGAATATCAGACTTCCAGCAACTTCAATGCTGAACTGAGAAATAGACAAACAGACAAACCTAAGATTTTTCTCGTGATACTCCCATGAACTAAAGCTCAAGTCTTTTATACCATAAAGTATTTTATCCCTTTTTCAGATTCATATATTGATATATCTGTATCTCTCTATATAAATATATATATACCATTTTATATACACTTACTTATCTCATTGATATGGTTTGGCTTTGTGTCCCCACCAAAATCTCATCTTGAATTGTATTCCCATAATTCCCACCTATTGTGGGAGTGGCCTGATAGGAGAGAATAGCATCATGGGAACAGTTTTTCCCATACTGTTCTCATGGTAGTGAATAAGTCTCACAAGATATGGTGGTTTTATCAGGGGTTTCTGCTTTTGCATCTTCCTCATTTTCTCTTTGCCTGCTGCCATCCATGTAAGACATGATTTGCTCTTCCTTGCCTTCCACCATGATTGTGAGGCTTCCCCAGACATGTGGAACTCTAAGTCCAATTAAATCTCTTTCTTTTGTAAATTACCAAGTCTTGGGTATTTCTTTATCAGCAGTGTGAAAATGGACTAATATAGTAAATTGGTACCTGTAGAGTAGGGCATTGTTGTAAAGATACTCAAAAATGTGGAAGTGACTTTGGACCTGGGTAACAGGTAGAGGTTAGAACAGTTTGGAGGGCTCAGAAGAAGACAGGAAAATGTGGGAAAATTTGGAACTTCCTAGATACTTGATGAATGGCTTTGCCCAAAATGCTGATAGCAATATGGACAATAAGGTCCAGGCTAAGGTGGTCTCAGATGGAGATGAGGAACTTATTGGGAACAGGAGAAAAGGTGACCCTTGTTATGTTTTAGCAAAGAGACTGGCAGCATTTTGCTCCTGTCCTAGAGATTTGTGGAACCGTGAACTTGAGAGAGATGATTTTAGGGTATCTGCAGAAGAAATTTTTAAGCAGCAAAGTATTCAAGGGGTAACTTGGGCCCCAATAAAAGCATTCAATTTTCAAAGGGAAACAGAGCACAGAAGTTTGAAAAATTTGCAGCCTGACAATGTGATAGAAAAGAAAATTCTATTTTCTGAGGAGAAATTCAAGCCAGCTGCAGAAATTTGCATAAATAATGAGGAGCCAATGTTACTCCCCAAGATAATGGGGAAGGAGTCTTCAGGGCATGTCTGACGTCTTCACAGCGGCTCCTCCCATCATAGGCCTGGAGGCCTAGGAGGAAGAAGTGGTTTCATGGGCTGGGGCCAGGGTCCCAGAGCTGTATGCAGCCTAAGCACTTGGTTCCCTGAGCCCAGCCGCTCCAGCCATGGTCCAGCCCTGAAAGGGGCCAATGTAGAGCTCAGGCCATGGCTTCAGATGGTGCAAGCCTCCAGCCTTGGCAGCTTTCATGTAGTGTTGAGTCTGCGGGTGCACAGAAGTCAAGAATTGAGGTTTGGGAACCTCCACCTAGATTTCAGAAGTTTGCTGCAGGGATGGGGTCCTCATGGAGAACTTGTGCTAGGGCATTGTGGAAGTGAAATGTGGGGTCAGAGCCCCCAAACAGAGTCCCTTCTGGGGCACCACTTAATGGAGCTATGAGAAGAGGGCCTTTGTCCTCTAGACCCCAAAATTGCATATCCACCAACAGCTTGCACTGTGCACCTGGAAAAACTGCAGAAACTCAATGCCAGCCCATGAAAGCAGCTGGGAGGGAGGCTGTACCCCACAAAGCCACAGGGGCAGAGCTGCCCAAGACTGTGGGAACCCACCTCTTGCATCATCATGACCTAGATGTGAGACACGGAGTCAAATGAGATCATTGTGGAGCCTCAAGATTTCACTGCCCCGCCGAATTTCAGACTTGCATTGGCCCTGTTGTCCCTTTGTTTTGGCCAATTTCTTCCATTTGGAGTGGTTGTATTTATCAAATATCTGTACCCCCATTGTATCTAGGAAATAACTAGCTTGCATTTGATTTTACAGGCTCATAGGCAAAAGAGACTTGTCTTCTCTCAGATGAGACTTTGGACTGTGGACTTTTGAGTTAATGTTGAAATGAGTTAAGACTTTGGGGGACTTGGGAAGGCATGGTTGGCTTTGAAATGTGAGGACATGCGATTTGGCAGCGGAGAGGGGCAGAATGATGTGGTTCAGCTCTGTATCCCCATCCAAATCTCATCTTGAGTTGTACTTCCATAATTACCATGTGTTGTGGGAGGGACCTGATGGATAATTGAATAATGGGAGTGGTTTTCCCCATCCTGTTCTCATGGTACTGAATAAGTCTCACAAGACCTGCTGGTTTTATCAGAGATTTCTGCCTTTGTGTCTTCCTCATTCTCTCTTTGCCTGCTGCCATTCATGAAAGATGTGGCTTGCTCTTCCTTGCCTTCCACCATGATTGTGAGGCTTCCCCAGTCACGTGGAACTCTAAGTCTAATTAAACCTCTTTCTTTTGTAAATTGCCCAGTCTTGGTTGTGTCTTTATCAGCAGTATGAAAACAGACTAATCCATTCATTCTCCCATCTATAGAAGATTAAAAGCTGCAAATTAAAAGGTAAACACAAGTAAAGAAAGTTGTCAAATCAGGCGACAGACTGCAATGAAAAATGACAGACATTCTTGTAGCAGACTGGAGGATGAAATCTCTATGACTATACCCAAGCAACTAAAAGCATTGTATTTTGGGCTATTTGGAGTATGGATGACATATTTTAATAAATACAAAGAGCACAATATGCTACATGGTCTGATATTTGATGGTCATACCGATCTCTTTTTGAGTCATGAAGCAAGATATTTTTATATTCTGTTAGATTTTGTTTATCATCTTGTATATAAATTTGTATAAAATATAATGGGTATCTTGCTGATTTTCTAAACATTTCAGATCTTATGAAGGCAAGTTTTAGTTTTCTGGAAAGCTAACATTTTTAGAATACCTCTTTCCTTGATGATGCTAGATTAAAAGTAAATTACCATGTGTACATGTGTATGTGGGAAGAAATGTGGGAAGAAATGTGGAGTCTGAGTACACGGAAAGAATTTTAATGTGGACATCAACATATACAGAAGCAGAGCCCCTCCTAGGGTGTGTGTAGGGGGGTCTACACTGAGGCCTCTGACTGTATAAACAACTTAATTTTAAAACCATATAAAATTAATGGGCCCATATGAAGTATAGTGGTTAATTGATGAAGATTTAGAATACTGGGTAGATCAAGATGATTTAGAACAATGGATACAGAAGAGATACTTTTGTATTGGTTAAGGCAAAAAGTGTATGTGAAGATTCTTCATAGTGTTCAGGCACTGTCTTTTTCTGTTAAGGTCCAGAAATTATAACTTTGAGTGTTTTATTGTCAAATATGTTATTTCTGACTAATTTCATATCTCTCACTATGATAAAGAATAGCAATACCGTTATTATTCATAATACTATGATTCTTCATGAGCAGTTTACTTTAAAATAATGTACATCTTCCTGCTCCTGCAGTTCTCTAATGCCATTTATTTAATGTTGGTTACACTATCACTCATGGTACTACCTCACCCATCCTACCCCTACCCCTTGTGAATACTGACTTCCAGTGCCTTTCTTAAAAGTTTATTACTATTCTTTGCTGATGATGATCACAAATGTAAGTCTCATCCAGCGTATGCAGAAAAATGTGAGCAATAGTTTGTTTTATGGTCATGCTAAATGTATCAATCAGAATTTTATGATATAAAGACACATCTTCCAATAATGTCTTCTTTTGAACCCTTTAGACCACAATCAATACATTTATAGAATATAATCTTTTTCAATGTTGATAGCATCCCTGTGTTTTACACATAGCTATCAGCAGGGAGAATAGACAAGGGACCCACAGGAAGAGTAAGAACAATGGTTCCATTTTCTCAAGAAATGCCCATCCTTCATCCAGCACAGCTTATGACCAACCTGAGAGAGTGTTATATTTTAACATCAATAGAAAGCAAGAGAGGTCATTGTGGGGTAGTGGCATCAATAGCCCACAGAGGAGACAGGGGCAGCCACCTCCAGAGGACTGCCTAACACATGACACAAAGCCTATGGAGGACATAGGATGGCCATACTGGGTGCTAGCAGCATACAGCACACAGGGTAAATGTTCACACATGCAGATAAAGACCAAGTGGAGATGAGGGACCATCAGTTCTCAGAAAACTGAACTAATCCTGTGTCCATTTTGAAAGTCACCCCAAATCAGCATGTCGGCATTATTTGGGCTGTCAAATGTCACACAATCTTGTGAAAGAAATACAGAGCTTGAGCTGTAATGCAGCCGCTGTGCCCCAATATGTTTCCATTGATAGGAAGCTTGAAGCATCCCAGGGCATATTGTAAACTCCATATGCAGGGTAGTGGGTCTGAGAATAAATTAAAGGTGAGAAATTGGGATGGGGGCCCACTTGGGTCCCATTCAGACTCAAAACAAGTTGCTCAAACATCATTATCAACGTTGGCCAGAACCAGGTACCAGAGAAGGATTTAGACAAATTTGAGGGAGAGACTTCAGGTCAGTGATACTCATAACATTCTGGAGTGCACTTCCCAAAAGGCTCTGTTGTTCCTGCCCTGTCCCAGTCACTGGAGGGTTACTTTATAAGCTTGAGGAGGAGGCTGGTCAAGATGGCCAACTAGAAGCAGCTACTGTGCACCATTCTCACAGAGAGAAATAGAAGCAGCAATTAATATACCACCTACAACTGAAACATCCGGGTATGTACATTGAGATTCATTAAAAGAAAAAAAAAAAGCCCTCAACCCATAGAGAACAGAGAAAAGCAAGGCAGAATGACCATCCGCCTAGGAGTGACACAGAGCCAGGGGAGCCTCACCCACCCAGGGAAGTGGTCCCAGGACTCACTTCTCACTGGGCAGGGCCACCCAACCTGGGCAGCACAACAACCCTGCCCTTGCCTGACTACTTCAATTGGAGGCGGCCCAGCAGAAAACAAAACAAACAAAACAACAACAACAAGAAACAAACAAACAAAAAAACATGCAGACATAAGAAAAAAAAACAATGCAAGAACTGCAGCAACTCAAATGGCCAGAGTGTCTTATGTCCTCCAAATGACTGCATTAGTTCTCCAGTAAGGGTACTTAACCAGCTCAGTTGGCTGAAATGACAGAAATAGAATTCAGAATATGGATAGAAACAAAGATCATCGAGAGTCAAGAGAACAGCAAAACCCAATCACAATAAAATGACACAGGAGCTGACAAACAAAATAACCTCAATAAAAAAGAACCTAACTGATTTGATAGAGCTTAAAAACACACTACAAGAAATTCACAATGCAATCACAAGTATTAGCAGAATAGATCAAGCTGAGAAAAGAATTTTGGAACTTGAAGGCTGGCTCTTTGAAATAAGAGAGTCGGACAAAAATAAAGAAAAAACAATGAAAAAAAAACTCTGGAAAATATGAAATTATATAAAGAGCCAAAATCTATGAATTATTCACATCTCTGGAAGGGATGGGAAGGAAAAAAAGCAATTTGGAAAACATATTTTAGGATATTTGCCCATGAAAACTTCCCCATCCTCACCAGGGAGGCCAATAGTCAAATTGAGGAAATATAGAGAACTCCTGCAAGATTCTACACAAGAAGATCATCCCCGTGATATATAATCATCAGATTTTCCAAGGTTGAAGTGAAGGAAAGAATAAAAAAGGCAGCTAGAGAGAAAGGGCAAGTCACCTACAAAGGGAATCCATAAAACTAACAGCAGACCTCTTAGTCAAAAGAGATTGGGGGCCTATATTCAATATTCTTAAAGAAAATACTCTTGAGCCAAGAGTTTCATATTTAGCCTAACTAAGCTTCCTCAATGAAGGAGAAATAAGATCCTTTTCAGATAAGCAAATGCTGAGTGATTTCTTTACCACCAGACCCACCTTACAAGAGATCTTGAAGGAAGCACTAAATATGGAAAGGAAAGACCATTACCAGCCAATACAAAAATACACTTAAGTACATTGACCACTGACACTATAAAGCAACCACACAAACAAGCTGGCAAAATAACCAGATAACAACCCAATGACAGGATCAAATCCACACATATCAATACTAATCTTGAATATAAACAGGCTAAATGTCCCATTTAAAAGGCACAGAGTAGCAAACTGGACAACAAAGCAAGACTTAGTGGCCTGATGTCTTCCAGAGACCAATCTCACATGCAAGGACAATCATAGGCCCAAAATAAAGGGAGTGAGAAGAATTTATCAAGCAAATGGAAATCAGAAAAGAAACAGGGATTGCAATCCAAATTTCACACAAAACAGACTCTAATCCAACAAAGGTCAAAGAAGACAAAGAAGGGTATTATATAATGGCAAAGGGTTCAATTCCACCAGAAGAGGTAAGCTATCCTAAATATATATGCACCCAACCTAGGAGCACCTAGATTCATAAACCAAGTTCTTGGAGACCCACAAAGAGACTTAGATGGACACACAATAGTGAGAAACTTCAACACTCCACTGAGAGTGAGGCAGAAAATTAACAAAGATATTCAGGACCTGAACTCAACATTGAACCAAATGGAATTGATAGACCTCTATAGAACTCTCTACCTGAAAACAATAGAATATATATTCTTCTCCACTGAGCATGGCACATACTCCAAAATAGACCACGAAATCAGACATAACCTAATACTTTAAAAATGCAAAAGAATTGAAATTATACCAAACACACTTTCAGACCACATCAGAGTAAAAGTAGAAATCAAGACTAAAAAATCATCCAAAACCATGCACTTACTTGGAAATTGAACAACCTGCTCCTGAATGACTTTTGGAGGAGCAATGAAATTAAGGCAAGAATCAAGAAATTCTTGAAAACTAATGAGAACAAAGACACAACATAAAATTTCTGGGACACAGCTAAGGTAGTGTTAAGATAAAAATTTATGATGTTAAAATCCAACTTTCTTCATTTGCTGTTTACTGATCATTCAGTTGGAAATGATCAGACTTCACACCCATAATATTAGTTATATTACTTGGATTTTATCATTTACTCTATAGTATTGTTACCTTCTCAGTTATACAATTTTTGTCATTAAAATATGTGGTGAAAACTCTGACAGTCAAATTAATTTCTTATACTTTATATCTGTTTCTTTACTTAGAAAAGTTGCTTAATAATAAAAGTTTAGCCAGGCACAGTGGCTCACGCCTGTAATTCCAGCACTTTGGGAGGCCAAGAGGGGTGGATTACCTGAGGTCAGGAGTTTGAGACCAGCCTGGGCGACATGGTGAAACCCCATCTCTACTAAAAATACAAAAATTAGCCAGGTGTGGTGGTGTGCATCTGTAATCCCAGCTTCTCAGGAGGTGGAGGCATGAGAATCACTTTAACCTGGGAGGTGGAGGTTGCAGTAGTCTGAGATTGCACCACTGCACTGCAGCCTGGGCAACAGAGTGAGACTCTGTCTCAAATAATAATAATAATAACTTAATATTAATTTGCTCCCAAAACATTTATAGCACTAACTGCCCATGTCAAAAGTTTAGAAATATATCAAATTAACAACTTAACCTCACAACTAAAAGAACTAGAGAAACAAGAACAAACCAGCTCCTAAGCTAGCAGAAGACAAGAAATAATGAAAATAAGAGCCGAACGGAAGATTGAGACCAAAAATTTATTCAAAATATCAATAAAAAAAGGAGTTTGTCTTTGTAAAAATTAATAAGATAGGTCACTAGGTAGACTAATAAAGAAAAGAGAGATGATTCAAGTAAATAAAATAAGAAACAATAAAGGGGATTTTATTACTGTCACCACAGAAATACAAAATACCATCAGAGACTACTATGAACAGCTGAATGAACAAAAACTAGAAAACCTAGAAGAGATGGATAAAATTCCTGGACACATACACCCTCCCAAGACTGAAAAAAAAAAAATTTAATTCCTAAACAGACCAAAACAAGCTCCAAAATTGAATCAGTAATAGGCTATCAATCACAAAAGCTCAGGACCAGATAGATTCACAGCATAATTCTACCACATGTACTAAAACGTGCTGGTACCATTTCTTACTGAAACTATTCTAAAAATTTGAGGAGGAGGACCTCCTTTCCAATGCATTCTATGAGGCCAGTGTCATCTTGATACCAAAACCTGGCAGAGACAAAACAAAAAAAGAAAACTTCAGATTAATATCTTAGATGAAACATTGACACAAAAATTCTCATCAAAATACTTGCAAACCAAATCAAGCAGCACATTTAAAAAGCCTAACCCGTCACAATAAAGTAGGCCTTATCTCTGCAATGCAAGGTTGGTTCAACATATGCAAATCAAAAAATGCCATTCATCACATAAACAGAACTAAAGACAAAAACCACGTGATTATCTCAATAGATGCAGAAAAAGCTTTCAATATAATCCAATATCCTGTTATGTTAAAAACTCTCAATAAACTAAGTTTTGAAGGAACATACCTCAAAATATTAAGAACAATCTATGACACACCCACAGCCAACATTATACTAAATGGGCAAAAGCTGAAGCATTCACTTTGAAAACTGGCACAAGATACACATGCCGTCTCTCACCACTCCTATTTAACATAGTATTGGAAGTTCTGGCCAGAGCAATCATGCAAGAGAAAGAAATAAAAGCCATCCAAATAGGAAGACAGGAGGTCAAACTATCCCTGTTGGCAGACAACATGACGCTATATGTAGAAAATGACATAGTCTTGGCCCAAAAGCTCCTTTAGCTGATAAGCAACTTCAGCAAATTATCAGGATAAAAATCAATGTATAGAAATTACTAGCATTCCTAGACACCAACAACAGCCCAGCCAACAGCTAAATCAGCACCAAAACCCCATTCACAATTGCCACAAAAAGAATAAAATACATAGAAATACAACTCACCAGGGAGGTTAAAGATCTCCACAATGAAAATTAAAAAACACTGCTTAAAGAAATCAGAGATGACACAAACAAATGGAAAACATTTTTATGGTCATGGAAAGGAAAAATCAATATTACTAAAATGGCCATACTGCTCAAAGCAATTTATAGATACAATGCTATTCCCATCAAACTACCAATGACATTCTTTCCAGAACTAGAAAAAAACTATTTTAAAATTCATATGGAACCAAATAGAACCAAAAATCAGCCCGATTGGCCAAGGCAATCCTTTGCAAAAAGAACAAAGCTGGAGGCATTATGATACTCGACTTCAAACTGTACTACAGAGCTACAGTAAACAAAACAGCTTGGTACTGGTATAAAAACAGACACATCAACATATATAATAAAGGCCCCAGAAACATGACTGAACACCTAAAACCATCTGATGTTTGACAAAGCTGCCAAGAACAAACAATGAAAAAAGAATTCCCTATTCAATAAATGGTTCTGGGATAACTGGCTAGCCAAATGAAGAAGACTGAAACTAGACCCCCTCCCTACACCATATGCAAAAATCAACTCAAGATCCATTAAAGACTTAAATGTAAAATACAAAACTATAAAAACTCTGGAAGACAATCTAGGAAATACCATTCTGGACATAGGAACAGGCAAAGATTTCATGACAAAGAGGCCAAAACCAATGGCAACAAAAGCAAAAATTGACAAATGGGACCTAATTAAACTATAGCTTGTACACAGCAAAAGAAACTATCAGCAGAGTAAACATACAAACTACGGAATGGGAGAAAATATTTGCATCTATGTATCTAGCATCTATAGGAAACAAACAAATTTACAAGCAAAGAACAAGCAACCCTGTTAAAAAGTGGGCAAAGGACATGAACAGACACTTTATGAAAGAAGACATACATGTGGGCAACACACATATGAAGAAAAAGACAATATAACTGATCATTAGAGACAGGCAAATCAAAACCACAATGAGATACCATCTCACACCAGTCAGAATGGCTATTACTAAAATGTCAAAAAGTAACAGATGCTGGCAAGATACTGAAGAAACAGGAACACATGTACGCTGTTGGTGGGAGTGCAAAATTAGTTGAACCATAGTGTAAAGCAGTGTGACAATTCCTCAAAGAGCTAAAAATATAACTACCATTCAACCTAGCAATCCTACTACTGGGTATATGCCCAAAGGAATATGAATTGTTCTACCATAAAGACACATGCATATGCATGTTCATTGCAGCATCATTCACAATAGCAAAGACATGGAATCAACCATAATGCCCTTCAATGGCAGATTGTATAAGGCAAATATGGTACATATACACCATGGAATACTATGAAGTCATTAAAAAAAAATAAGATCAGTCCTTTGCAGAAACATGGATGGAGCTGGAGGCCATAATCCTTAGCAAACAAATGCAGGAACAGAAAACCAAATACCATATGTTCTCACTTATAAGTGGAAGCTGAATGATGAGAACACATGGACACAAAGAAGGGAACAACAAACACTGGGAGTCTACTTGAGGGAGGAAGGTGCAAGGAGGGAGAGGATCAGAAAAAATATCTATTTGGTACTAGGCTTGGTACTTGAGTGACAAAATAATCTGTACAACAAACCCTGTGACATGAGTTTGCCTATATAACAAACCTGCACATGTACTCCTAAAACTAACATAGAAGTTTACATTAATAATTTAAAAACTTAAAAAGGAATTCATAATTTACTGATTATATCAAAATAATTAGCTGTCATTAAAATTGTGTTATTTAAAAAAAAAAAAAAAACTTGAAAGAGTCAATCCAAAGTGCTGCATACCCTGAAGCATGGGGTATGGTTCAGGGGTCACTTTCCCTGAGTCTAAGGATGGTAAAGTACAGAAGCATCCAAGAAAAAACAGGATGCAAAAAAAGACAATGAACACCTTAGATTAAAAATCCAAAAAACATAGGTTTGGGCTCAAACTTTAAGATTTTCCTTAGAAAAATAAAAAAAAATGTATAGAGGTTAACTTGGAAGATAAGGAGGCCTGAAGAATGTAAATCTGAGGTACTAAAGCTTCAATTTTCTGGTTTTCCAAATGCCAATTATATATCTTTTATAACTATTCTATATAGCAATATGAGGATGTTGCAGATACCTGGGGTTTTTTTGTTTGTCCATTAACTTTTATTGTTAGGAAATATCCTCTTTAATTTTATGTGATTTCAGTGATTCTATTAATAAAGAACTCAGCCTACCCTAACATAAGATTGTATACATGATCTAGGATGACTAATCAGAGAAGTCTACCTCACTGAATACAGGGGTTGTTGCCAAAATTTATGTGACTCACACTGAGCAGAGTCTTTTGGGGTGAGTGCTGGGTGAGAGAATGTCTGACCCTTTTCTCTAGTATGGTGCTGCACAGAAGTATGTGAGCCTGGAACAGTTGGTGACCAGCTGTGCTGCCATGTGGAGAGATCACGCCTGATAAAGAAAACAAACAAACAAAAAAGCTGAAGTTAAAGAGACAGAGAGAAACAGAGACTTTATCTGATGATATTTGAAATGCCTAATGTAGGCACATATCCTGAACCCAAATGACTCATGTTTCCAGTCATGCTTCCAGTTAATGAGCCAATTAATTTCTTTTAATTTTAACTTGTGCTTGTTAGACATGGATTCCTACCCTCTTGCTAAAGGTAGAGTTTTCTTCAACTACCATGACTTTGAATACCAATACCTTAAAACTTCTATATTCCCATCCATGACCTCTCTCTTGAGCTCCAGACATAAACATCCAAATAGCTTTTCATTGTCTCCACCTAGGTATTGGTGTGTTAGGCATAATATGTCAAAAACTCATAGCTTCACCTCAAATTTAGTCATCTCCAGGATTTCTATATCAATAAATTTCATCCCTACCTACTCAGCTGCTCAAGCCAAATAACTAGATGTCACCCTTGACTTCTTTCTGTCATCACCAAATAAAATCCATTAGAAAGTCATGAAAACTCTTCCCCCAATATATATCCAAAGTGTGACCACTCCTCTATGTCTCAACTTCTATAATCTTAATCCAAACTACCACCACTTCTCATCCAGAGTACTGGAGCTCAATACCCCATAACAAGTCTCCCTGTACTACTCCTGTTTCTTTATATTCTGTCTTAAACAGAAATCAGAGTAATAGTCTTGAAACATATCCAAGTCACACCCTTGCTTAAAACTGTCTAATGCCTTCCCATCAAAATTCGAATAAAGTTCAAATTCTTAACAATGTGTCAGAGAAAGTTTCTCATGATCTGCCCCTTGCCTGCCTCTCTATCCGTATGTTTCAATTCCTTTTTGCACACTATGCTCCATACATATTTACTGGACACATCGCTACATGGCATTTGTACTCTTTCTTCTTCCCCACTTCACAAGTCCATCGCTATCATAATCCCTTTTATTTTCCTCATAGCATTCATCACTTGCTAAAATTATCTTGGTTATCAAATTGCTTATTTGTTTATTTTCTTTCTTTTCCACTAGACGTAAGGTCCATGAAAGCAGGAATTTTTGTCTATCATGCCCACTATGGTAGAGGCATGATTCCCTGTGACTAATAGTAAAGTTGGATGAGAACTCAGATGTGAAGATTCAATCCAATTCTTTCTTCAAGAGGCCAAAAATCTATTTTGAGAGACATGGAATACATTAAGATATGTATTAAGATAAAGCACATTAAAATGTAATGCAATGCATCTTCAATTAGTTACAGTTGTTTGGAAAGGACTGAAAGTGATCAAATACATCAAAAAAGACTAAGAATAGTCTAGCCAGGAGTCTTAAGAGGTAGTCATTACAGAGGAGGTGAATTGAGTACCTTTATCTCAGAGGGTCGTGATAAATATAAAAGTTAAAAGTTAAATATACATGTGTGGAATCAGTGTTTTGTATCTGGCCAAAATTTGCTCCATAAAAATTACTTTAAAATTCCCACATTTTGACTCTTGCTCTATAGCAATTTTACTTAGTGCTGTTCTGTGTTTTCAATAACAACAACAACACAAAAAGACACTCACAGCTCAGATACGTACATTCCGGTCTTTATCAATTTGCAAAAAGGACAACTTCAGATATAGATTTTTTTTCTTCTCACAGAACCCCCAGAAGTGATTGTGAATTAAGGAATGGCACTGGATCACTTCAATCTTCAATATATTGCAATGTAAATGTGTCTGAAATATATTCAAATTTGTGAGCAAGGGCCATGAAACATTCAAGAAGAAAATTTTACTGTCATTAACACGCAAACCCATCTTAGTGGATCCATGCACAAGACATTTGCTACAAATACCTAAAGGATGAATTATCAGTTGCATTGTGTGGGCTGCTTACAAGAGACAGAGATGGAAAGAGCCAAAAATACTTTTTAGGAATTTGATCAGACAAGAAAGACTACAGAAACAATAGAATAAACCACACTGGGATATACATAGCCAGGAACAAAAACTGAAGACAAGGGTAGACAATATGAGAGAGAGAAAATCATTCGCAGGCTCAGACTCAGACTGGCAGAGGCAGCAACAATGGGAGAAGCTATATACCTGCAGCAAGAAAGCTGAACACTATGAAATTTTTTCTTATGATATGACTCAAAATATATCAAAGTTTATCACAAGGTATTTATGCTGGATTGTACTTTCTCCTGAGTTATGTGTGCTGAAAATTTCAAATCTTAGGTGAAAAGAACAAGGAATTAGCTTGTAATCCTGAAAAAATAAAAGGATTCTAGCCTATTCTTGAAACCTTCAGGCTGCTTTGAGTGATGACTATGGAATGAAGCATGCTGCCATCTCACCAAAGGAAGATTTGTCTGACTTTTCAAATTAGAGAGCACATGTGCAGAAGTATTTTTAAACAAACATATTGGAGTGTTTTATGCTATTTTAAGTATCATATAATAAACATATATTATTTTTATAAAAAGGAAACACTAAACATCCATAATCTCATCACTACTAACATAAGCACTACTAACATTTGGTATATTTCCTTCCATTCTTTTTATTCCTGGTTAGAATTATTTCCTGCATCACCAGATTTGAAGTACAAAATAAGGTCACATTTCTTTTGGTATTCAAAGCCAAGGTCTGAATCTCATCTTACAAATATCAATTAGTCCTTTTTTTCTCTTAAACATTGCTTTTCTCAGTACTCCTCAGAATCCTTTCAGTGAGCACAATACTTTCATTGGCTATTTAACCCGTACTGTATACAATGAGAGCCAGGTAATTTTTGAAATGAAAACAAAATTGTTATTAAAAAGGGTGAATGAATACTCAGTGGCCAGTGCGCTAAAACAATGACTAGTGGACAAAACAGATGTGCAAAACATTTCCATGGGTTCTCAAAATAAAGGAACTCTAAATTCTGGGCATTGCATTTTTTGATATTGCAAAGAAACTGCAGCTTTCATGTGAAGAATTGAAATGTATGATACAAATGAAACAAACACTAAGCACATTTTTGTCTCTCCTTTAGCTCTTTTTGGGTCTTTCCTTTAAGTATATTTTCCTCCTTAAGTATATTTCCATGGTGATTTAGAAGAGCAGCCAGAAGGAAGCAGAAAATAATTAAAACCTATCATCTTAAGCAAGAGTAGAGGTCAGTAGGGAAAGTCTGAATTCTCCCTAAGGTCTAATATCTAGCCCCAACATTTTCAGCTATTTCATAATCTCAGAACACTTTGCTCAAATAATGTTTTATAGATTTTCTAGGATTTGCACAAATGTCACTCAGTATTTGTGACCCATTATGTTGATGGTAATCAAAACAGTTTACTGCCTGTCACTTCTGCTTATGCTGATGTTACCACTATTGAATTACCATGCTCTGAAGGAAGTCAAGTGCCATATGTAGGTCGAGTGCTAAATCTCTAAGTGGTATGATACATTGCAGTTGCATTATGGACTTCTGGCAGGATTTAGAAGGTTTAGAACACCTTGCTGGTGTTCATCTCATATTAATGATCTGCAGGTTTGGATCCTACCAAATCCAGCATCCAGTGCAAAATCATGAAATCAGTAGCATATAACTTCAGAATCTGCATCTTTGCTTCCAATCCATCCTCTCATGTGGTGTGTCAAAAACCTTCATATTGTCCTCCTAATAACTAGAACTCCTTGCTGTGGTACAACATTGGAACTAAGCATGTCCCGTACTACTAGATTTTGGTCATATATTTCTCCCATTAGAAACATTCTATTAAGGTTTCATTTTCTTAGAATCCTCCAAGAGAATGGAGGGCATTTTCAAGTAGATCGGGTTCGTCCAAGAGAATGAAGGAATGTTGCCATGGCAACATTTTGATGAGGGTGTCTAATATCTACCCCAATTATATTAAACTATTTCTTAATCTCCTGACACTTTGCTCAAATTACATTTTACAAATCTGCTAATGCTTTCTCTAACATTATGATGTAATAAAAATCACATGGAATTGGGTGTGAATATAGATTATCCATGTGAAATTGGGAAATTTGTAGTAATTTTATGAACTTGGATTTTTTTCTAATTATAAAAGTAAAGCATAGTCATTGCAAAAGGAAATGAAATGTGGGAAGATAGAGAAAGCATAAAAAAGAGAAAAAGATCATCCATATTCCATCACCTGGAAGTAGCCACTGTTAACATTTTGGTGTATACTCTTTAATGTACATAGCTTAAATGAGGAAGTTAAGGCTTAAACCTGTATGGACACTGTGGTGATTAAGTAATTAAATAATATAATTAAAGCACCTCATATGATGCCCGACACACACAGAAGGCCCTGAATAAATCTAACTATAGCTTGTCAAACTATACATTTTGTCCATGAGATAGGGACAGTCAAACCTGAGCACCCTTCTGTCTGCTAGCCTCTCCTGGGGCCCCAGCCTAGCTGTGCCTGCTCGCAGTCCAACCTCAGATGCTCAACTGAGCTGCCTCCCAAGGGCCCACATCTTAGCTTTTGGGCAGGCAAACCATGCCTGTCACAGCTTGTCAAAGTAATTTTGCAGTTCATGTCGCATTTGAGTCCCCATTCATCACCCTGATATCAATGAAATCAACAATGTTACCATTATTCTTCTTCTGTACATAATTATTGTCACAAGTAGAGATTTTTAGGTCCTGAATACCTGAATATTTTCAATTCAGTACACCTGATTATGGACCAGGCCTTTTGCATGTGCCAATATTTCAACACATAAATTGAATGTACAATTGGGTTTGAAAACTTCTGCTTTAGAGATGTCACTTAGTGAACATTCAAAGGGCATGCCCCAAACCTTCTCCTGGGAATCTTGACTAAAATTCAAACCAGAGATCAAGCAATATGGCTGACTAGACACAGCTAGGAGGAACACCTGCCACTGAGGGACTGGGACACCAGAGAAGACTGGTGCACTCCAAGCAGATCTATGGAAGGAAGGCATTGAGAGTAGACAGAGGGAGGACATAGATGTTAGATTCAAGGAGGAGGAAGAAGGAAGCCCCACATGGGGCTATCATGCACCATGCATTCTTGGCCCCCAACAACTCCTGGGAAGGGGTGAGTTCAACAGATGATGAACAACTCATTCTTGCCATGGATCTCTGGAATCCTGGCAGCAAGAGACCCCACAACACCCATGAACACTTGAGCTAGCAGAGACTGCTGCTTAAAGAGGTGGTAGGGACAGGACTCCAGCTTGTGAGGAACTCAGAGGGTTTGGTGTGGGAACATCCACAAGGGAGCAGATTTGCCATGCTCCGTTAGGAGACTAAAGCCTTAGGAGAACTGTTGGACCTGAATAGAGCAGGGTAATCTTGCCCATGACATGGGGCCAGGACAACCTGAGACCCCTTCTGTCTGCTGGCCTCTTCTTGGGACCCAGCCTGGCTGTGCCTGCTTTCAATGCAGCCTTGAACACCCAACTGAGGTGCCTACCAGGGGCCCACATCATAGCTTCCTGGCTGGCAAACCATGCCTGACCATCATAGAGCCCCAGCAGATTGGCCCCAAACCACCTGCACCCTCCCCCCATAACAGCCTCCGCCATGCCACTTTTCAGGCACACACTCACCCATGGCCACCACCCCATTGTTTTGCCAGTGTGCATGCGCATGTGCACACCTTGCAGCCCCATCCCTGGTGGTGCATGGACACCAGCAGCCCAATCCTCCACCCCATGCCACCACTGCCACCAGCATGAAAATGTGCATGAAGTCCACCAGTGCAAAGCCTGCCAGTGCTCTGTCACCATGCCGACAGTAACTCAAGTACTAACGTGCACATGGATGCCAGCAACTCTGCACTCCCCCACAACCTTTTCCTGCTGTGTCACCAACACCACCCTACTCTCCCTCCCCCACACTGTGCCACCAGGGCCACTGCTGTCAATACCTTCACAGAGGCTGGCAACCCCAGGTCCACCAGCATCCCACCCCAATGGACAAGCATGCACTCTGCTGTATTGCTGCTCCTGCTATCATGTGTGAATGATCACATATCCCACTTTCATTGCCCAAGAAAGCACTTTGGCTGACACCAACCTTCAGAGTGTTATGGCCATTGGTCCAGGAACACCTTGATCTTTCCAATGTAGCAGGTTCCCAACCTTGAGGGATCAAAAAAGCCAGGAGCCTGATACAAGCACCCCTGGGTTAGAGCAAGCAGCCCAGGAGTGCTGAAGTGAGCCATAATCCCAAGAAATCTACCAGAAATAAGGCCAGTTGACTGAATCAACCTTCTGTCACAATCAAACCACCAAGGACATCAAAGAAGATAAAAGCAAAGAAAAAAAAAAACATCTAAAGAACAGCAACTTCAAAGATTAAAGGAACATCAGCCAACACAAATGAGAACCAGCACAAGAACTCTGGCAACTCAAAATGCCAGCGTGTCTTCATACTTTCAAATGACTGCATTAGTTCCCAAGCAATGAGTCATAACCAGGCTGAAATGAAATACAATAAAACGATACAATATATGAAATATGAAATGGCCATTTGAAGAAAGAACCAAACTGTGTTGATAATGTTAAAAAAACTCACTAAAAGAATTTCAGAATAGAACTGCAATTATTAACAGCAGTATTGACTGAGCTGAGGAAACAATCTCAGAGTTCAAATACTGGCTTTCCAAAATAACTCATCCAGACAAAAATAAAGAAAGAACAACGAAGAAGAATGAACAAAACCTCGAAGAAAGATGGAATTATGTAAAGACACCAAACATGATTCACTTGCGTACCTGAAAGACAGGCAGAGAAAACAAGCAACTTGGAAAATGGATTTCAGGATATTATCCATGAAAATTTCCCCAACCTCACTAGAGAGGGCAACATGCAAAATCAGGGAATGCAGAGAACCCCTGTGAAATACTACACAAGAAGACTATCTGCAAGACACATAGTCATCAGATTCTCCAAGGTCAAAATGAAAGAAAAAAAACGTCACAGGCAACTAAACAGAAGGGACAAGTCACCTACAAAGGGAATTCCATTAGGCTAACAATGGACCTTTCAGCAGAAACTCTACAAGCTGGAAGAGAATGTGTGTCTATATTCAACATTCTTGAAGAAAAGAATTGCCAACAAAGGATTTCATATCCAGCCAAGCTAAACTTCAAAAGCAAAGGAGAAATAATATCTCCTTCAGACAAGCAAATGCTAAGAGATTTTGTTACCATGAGGACTGCCTTACAAGAGGTCCTGGAGTGCTAAACACAGAAAGGAAAATTATTACTGGCCACTACAAAAATACACTTAAGTACATAGACCAGTGGCATTACAAAGCAACCACACAAAGAAGTCTGCCCAATAACCAGCTACATCATGATGACAGAAACAAACTTGCATATATCAATACTAATCTTGAATGTAAATGGACTAAATGCCCCAATTAAAAGTCACAGAGTGTCAAGTTGGATAAATAAGTATGTTAGGCCATTCTTGCATTGCTATAAACAAATAACTGAGACTGAGTAATTTTTAAAGAAAAGAGGTTTAATTGGCTTACAGTTCTTCAGGCTGTGCAAGCATAGTACCAGGATCTCTAAGCTTCTTGGGAAGCCTCAGAGAGTTTTTATTCAAGGCAGAAGGCAGAATGGGAGCAGGTACACCACATGGCAAAAGCAGGAGCAAGAAAGAGTGAAGGGAGGAGGTACCACACACTTTTAAATGGCCAGATCTTGTAAGAACTCACTATAACAAAGAAAGTACAAAGCCATGAGGAAGAGATCCACCCCACGACCCAAACTCCTCTCACCAAGCCCCAACCCCAGCATTAAGGATTACAATTCAACATGAAATTTGCATGGGGACAATATCCAAACTATATCATTCTACACGTGCCCCCTCCAAAAATCCCATTGTCCTTCTCACATTGCAAAATAAAATCATGCCTTCCTAACAGTCCCTCAGTCTTAACATATTCCAGCATTAACTGAAGAGTCCAAAGTCCAAAGTCTCATCTGAGACAAGGCAAATCCCTTCCATCTATGAGCTTTCAAAATTAAAAGCAAGTTAGTTACTTGCAAGGCACAATGGGAGTATAGGCATTAGATAAACATTCTCGTTTTCAGAACAGATAAATTGGCCAAAAATGGCCAAAAGAGGCCTGTAACTAGGCCCCATGCAAGTTTGAAACCCAGCGGGGCAGTCATGTAATCTTAAAGCTCCAAAACAATCTCCTTTGACTCCGAACCCAGTATCCAGGGCATCCTGGTGGAAGTGGGCGCCTAAGGCCTTGGGCAGCTCCAAACCTGTGGCTATGTAAGGTGTGGCCCCCATTGCTGCTGTCATGGGCTGGAGTTGAGTATCTGAAGTTTTTCCAGATGCCAGATGCAAGCTGCTGGTGGATCTACCATTCTCTGGTCTAGAGGATGGTGGGCCACTTCTCACAGCTCCACTAGGAAGTGCCCCACTGGGGACTCTGTTTCAGGACTCCAACCTCACATTTCCCCTCTGTACTGCCATAGTAGAGGTGCTTTGTGTGGGCTCCAGAGATCCCTCGTGGCCAACAGGCATCTGCCTGGGCACTCAGGCTTTCTCACACAGGCTCTGAAATCTAGGTGGAGCATGCCAAGTATTCTTCACTCTTGCACTCTGAATGCTGGCATACTTGACACCACGTGGAAGCCACCAAAGCTTATGGTTTGCACCTCTGGAGCTGAGGCCCTAGCTGTACCTGGGCCCCTTTGAATAAAGGCTGGAGCCAGAGAAGCCAGAATGTGGGAGTCAGTCTCCTGAAGCTGCACAGGGAAAACGGGCCCTGGGTTTGGCCCACAAAATCATTCTTTCCTCCAAAGCCTCTAGGCCTTTAATGGAAGGGGAGCTACAAAGGTCTCTGAAATGCCTTTGAGGCATTTTCCCCATTGTCTTGGCTATTAGACCTTGGCACCCTTTTGGTTGTGCAGATTTCTCTAAAAGTGGTTACTCCACAGCCTGCTTGAATTCCTCTCCCAAAAACGTTTTTCTTTATCTGCCATATAGCCAGGCTGCAAATTTTCCAAACTTTTGCACTCTGCTTCTCTTTTAAATATAAGTTCTAACTTTAGAACTTATTTATTTCTCCCACATCCGAGTTAGGCTATTAGAAGCAGATAGGCCACCTATTCAGTGTTTTGCTGTTTATAAATTCATTTGGCCAGATAACCTGGGTCATCACTCTCAAGTCAAACTTTCACAGATTCCTAAAGAGGGGACAAAATGTAGCCAGGTTCTTTGCTAAGTCATAATACATGTGACCTTTGCTCCAGTTCCCAATAAGTTCCTTATTTCCATCTGAGACCTTGTCAGTCTGAACTTTGTATGAGTCTGTTCTCACACTGCTATAAATACCTGAAACTGGGCAATTTATAAAGAATAGAGGTTTAATCAGCTCGTGGTTCTGCAGGCTTTACAGGTTTCTGCTTCTGGGAAGGCCCCAGGAAACTTACAACTGTGACCAAAAGCAAAAGGGAAGCAGGAACATCTTCACATGGCCAGTGGGAGAGAGAGAAAAAGGAGAGATGCTACACACTTTCAAACAACCAGATCTCGTGAGATCAGGAGAACAGCAAGGGGGAAGTCAACCCCCATGATTCAATCATCTCCCACCAGGCCCCTCCTCTAACACTCCAATTACAATTCAACATGATATTTGGGTGGGGAGACAGAGCCAAACCATATCAACTTAACTGTTCATATTACTATTAACATTTTGGTCACAACCACTTAATGAGTCTCTAAGACTTTCCAAACTCTCCCTCAACTTTCTGTCTTCTTCTCAGCTCTGCAAATTCTTCTAACCTCTGCCCTCAGTACCAAAGCTGCTTCCCCTTTTTTAGGTATCTTTATAGCAATGTCGTACTAGTCAGTACATTTTTTTTTGCATTGGGTCATTTGTGCATTGCTACAAAGAAATATTTAATACCTGAGACTGGGTAATTTAAAAAGAAAATAAGATAAATTGGCTCACTGTTCTGCAGGTTGCACAAGCATAGCATCAACATCGTTCAGCTTCTGACAATGTCTCAGGGACTTTTTACGCATGGTGGACAGAGAAGTGTAAGAATACAAGGCAAAAACAGGAACGAGAGAGAGAGTCAGGGGGAAGTGCCACACACATTTAAATGACTGGATCTCATGAGAACTCACTATAGCTAAGACAGCATCAAACCATGAGGGGTCTTACCACATGACCCAAACATCTCCAACCAGGCACCATCTCCAGTATTGGGGGTTACAATTCAACATGAGATTTGAAGAAGGACAAATATTCAAACTATATCAAGAAGCAAGACCCAGTGGTAGGCTGTCTTCAGGAGACCCATCCCACATGCAATAACACCCTTAGGCTAAAGGTAAATGGATAAAGAATAATCTACCAAGGAAACAGAAAACAAAAAAAAGCAGGGGTTGCCATTTTAATTTCAGACAAAACAGATTTTAAGCCAACAAAGTTGAAACAAGAAAAAGAAGACCTAACTATCCTAAATATATTTGCACTTAACACAGGAGTGCCAAGACTCATAATTCAAGTTCTTAGAAACCTATGAAGAGAGTTAAATAACCACACAATAATAGTGGGAGACTTCAAAATCCTACTGACAGTATTAGCCAGATCATCAAGACAGAAAACTAACAAAAATATTCAAGACATGAACTCAACACTTGACTAAATGAAACTAATACATATTTACAGACCATTCCACCCAACGAAAAAAAAAAAACAGAATATGAATTCTTCTCATCTGCACATGAAACATACTTTAAAATTGACCACACAATTAGACATAAAAAAATCCTCAGCAAATTCAAAAAACAGAAATAATACCAACCACACTTTCAGACTACAGAACAATAAAAATAGAAATCAGTAATAAGAAAATCAGTCAAAATCACATAATTACATGGAAATTAAATAATCTGATCCTGAATAACTTTTGGGTAAGTAATAAAATTAAAGTAGAAATCAAGAAATTGTTTGAAACTGAGAACAAGGATACAGCATACTAGAATCTCTGGGACATAGCTAAGGCAGTGTTATAAGGTAAGGTTATAGCACTAAATGCCCACATGAAAAATGTAGAAAGATCTCTAATTAACAACCTAACATCACAACTAGAGGAACTAGAGAAACAAGAGCAAACCAATTCCAAAGCAAGCAGAAGATAGGAAACAAAGACAAAACAAAATCAAAGCTGAACTGAAGGAAATTGAGACATGAAAAACCATACAAAAGATCAACAAATACAAGAGCTGGTTTTTACAAAAAATTAGACAGGCAGACCACTAGCTAGACTAATAAAGAAAAATGAGAGATTATGCAAATAAACACAATCATAAATGACAAAGGGGATGTTGCCACTGACTCCACAGAAATACAGCAAAACCCTCACAGACTACTACAAGCACTTCTGTGCACACAAGCTAAAAAACCTAGAGAAAATTGACAAATTCCAAGACACATATAACTTCTGAATACTGAACCAAAAAGAAACTGAATCCCTAAACAGACTAATAACCAGTTCCAAAATTGAATCAGTAATAAAATCTTGCCTACCAAAAAAAGCCCAGGACCAGACAGATTCACAGCTGAATTCTACCAGATGTATAAAGAAGAGCTGGTATCTTTCCTACTGAAACTATTCCAAAACACTGAGGAGCATAGAATTCTCCTAAGTCATTCTACGAGGCCAGTATCATCCTGATACCCAAACCTGGCAGAGACAACAACAAAAAATAAAATTTCAGGCCAATATCCTTGCAGAACATAGATATAAGAATCTTCAACAAAATACTAGCAAACTGAATCCAGCAGCATGTCAAAAAGCTAGTCCACCACAAATCATGTTTTTTGTCTTTAGTTCCACTTATGTGATGAATCACATTTATTGATTTGCGTATGTTAAACTAATCTTGTATCTCAGGGATAAGGCCTACTTGATACAAATTTGGTTTAACACATGCAAATCAATAAATGTGATTCATCACATAAACAGAACTAAAGACAAAAAACATTATTATCTCAATAGATGCAGAAAAGACTTTCAACAAAATTCAACATTCCTTCTGGTTAAAACTCTCAACAAATTAGGCATTGAAGGAACATACTTCACAAAGAAAGAGCCATTTATGACAAACCCACGGCCAACATCATACTGAATGGGCAATAGCTGAAAGCATTCCCCTTGAAAACTAGCATAAGGATGCCTTCTCTCCACACTTTGATCCAATATATTATTGGAAGTCCTGGCCAAAGCAATCAGGTAAAAGCAAGAAATAAAAGGCATCCAAATAGGAAGAGAGGAAGTCAAACTATACCTATTTTTAGATGATATGATTCCATACCTAGAAAACCTCATAGCCTGTGCCCAAAAGCTGCTTGATCTGATAAAAAAAAAAAAATCTCAGTACACAAAATTAACATACAAAAAATTGTAGCATTCCTATACACCAACAGCATCCCGGCTGATAGCCAAAGGAAGAATGCAATCCCATTCACAATAGCCATAAAAAGAATAAAATATATTCAAGGAACCTACCTCAAAATAATAAGAGCCATCTGTAACAAACCCACAGCCAACATCATATTGAATAGGAAAAAGCTGGAAGCATTCCCCTTGAAAAGACATGGATGCCCTCTCTCACTGCTACTATTCAACACAGTACTGGAAGTCCTGGCTGGAACAAACAGGCAATAGAAAGACATAAAGGGCATCCAACTAAAAATAGAGGAAGTCAAACTATACCTGTTTGCAGATGACATGATCATATATTTTAAAAACTCTATAGTCTTGACCCAAAAGCTCCTTTAGCTGATAAACAACTTCAGCAAATTTTCAGGATAAAAAATCAACATAGAAATATCACTAGCATTCCTAGACACCAACAACAGATAAGTTGATAGCCAAATCAGAAACAAAATCCCATTCACAATTGCCACACAAATAATAAAATACCTAGAGATACAGCTCACCAGGGAGGTTAAAGATTTCTACGATGAGAATTACAAAACACTGCTGAATGAAATCAGAGATAGCACAAACAAATATAAAAAACATTCCATGCTCATAGATAGGAAGAAATCAATATTGTTAAAATGGCCATACTGCCCAAAGCAATATATAGACTCAATGCTATTTCTATCAAACGACCAATGACATTCTTCACAGAATTAGAAAAAAACTATTTTAAGATTCATGTGAAACCAAAATGAACCTGAGTAGTCAAGGCAATCCTAAGCAAAAAGAACAAAGCTGGAGGCATGTATTACAAACAACCCCATTAAAAAGTGGGCCAAATACATAACAGACAATTTTGAAAAGAAAACATGCATGCAGTCAACAAGCATATGAAAAAAAAAACTCAATATTACTGATTATTAGAGAATTTCAAATCAAAACCACAATGACATACCATCTCATACCAGTCAGAATGGCTATTACTAAAGAGTCAAAAAATAACAGATGTCCTCAAGGTTGTGGAGAAAGGGGAATGCTTGTCCACTGTTGGTAGGAGTATAAATTAGTTTAATCATTGTGGAAAGCAGTGTGTCAATTCTTCAAAGAGCTACAAACAGAACTACCATTCAACCCAGCAATCCCATTACTGGGTATATACCCAAAGGGATATAAATCATTCTACCATAAAATATGCGTATGAATATTCACTGCAGCAATATTTACAATGGCAAAGATATGGAATCAACTTGAATGCCCATTAATGACAGACTGGATGAAGAAAATGTGGTATATATGCACCATGGAAGAATACTATGCAGCCATAGGAAAGAATGAGATCATGTCTTCTGCAGGGACATGGATGGAGCTGGGAGAGATATATATATATATATCTCCTATGTTCTCAGTTATAAGTGGAAACTAAATGATGAGAACACATAGACACAAAGAGGGGAACAATGGACAATGGGGCTTACTTGAGGGTGGAGAGTTGGAGAAGGGAGAGGATAAGAAAAAAAAAGTATTGTCTAACAGGCTTAGTACCTGGGTGATAAAATAATCTTTACAACAAACCTCTGTGACATGAGTTTACTCATATAGCAAACCTGCACTTGTACCCCTGAACCTAAAATAAAAGTTTAAAAAATATAACAAATTAAATTTAAAAAAGAATTAAATACCTCAGAATACAAGAATCAGAAATGTGAAGGATCTCTGCAATGAGATTTACAAAACACTGCTCAAAGAATCAGAGATAACACAAATAAATGAAAAATATTTCATGCTAATAGGAAGAATCAATAATGTTAAGTGGCCATAAAGCCCAAGGCAAGTTACGGATTCAATATTATTCTTATCAAACTACCGATGACATTCTTCACAAAATTAGTGAAAACTAATTTAAAATTCATATGCAACCACAGATGAGCTCAAATTGCCAGGGTAATCCTAAAGAGAAAGAAGCAAGCTGGAAGTATCACATTACCCAACTTCAAACTACAGTGCAATGCTAAAATAACTGAAACAGCATGGTACAGGTACAAAAACAGACACATAGACCAATGGAACAGAATAGAGAGCGAGAAAGAATGCTGCACACCTACAACCATCTGATCTTCAACAAAACTGACAAAAACAAACAATGGGAAAAGAACTTTTTATTCAATAAATTGTGCTGGGATAACTGGCTAGCCATATGCAGAAGATTGAAACTGGACCCTTTTATTATACCATATACAAAATTCAACTCAAGATGGATTAAAGACTTAAATGTAAAACCTAAAACTATAAAAACACAAGAAGAAAACCTAGGAAATACCATTCTGGACACAGGGCCAGGAAGATATTTCATGATAAAGATGCCAAAAGCATTGGCAACAAAAACAAAAATTGACATATGGAACCTAATTAAACTAAAGAGCTTCTGCACAGCCAAAGAAACTATCCACAGAGTAAACAGACAATCTACAGAATGGGAGGAAACGTTTGCAAAATATGCATCTGACGAAGGTCTAATACCCAGCATCTGTAAGAAACTTAAACAAATTTTTAAGCAAAAAGCAAACAACCCCATTAAAAAGTGAGCAAAGGATATGATGGACACTTTGCAAAAGAAGACATACACACAGCCAAGAAGCATATGAAAAAAGTTTGCATCAGTAAGCATTAGATAATTCCAAACCAAAATCACAATGAGATACCATCTCATAGCAGTCAGAATGGCTACTATTAAAAAGTCAAAAAATAACAGATGCTGGTGATGTTGTGGAGAAAAGGGATCACTTATACACTGCTGGATGGAATATAAAGCTTTTCAGCCATCATGGAAAGTCTTTTGGTGCTTTCTGAAAGAATGTAAAACAGAATTGCAATTTAACCCAGCAATCCCATTACTGGGTATATACCCAAAGAAATATAGATCATTCTGTCATAAAGACACATATGTTCACTGAAGCATTATTCACAATAGTGAAGCCATGAAATCAACCTAAATGCCCATCAATGGCAGACTGGATAAAGAAAATGTGGTACATATACACCATGAAATACTATACAGCCGTAAAAAAGGAATGAGATCATGTCTTTTGCAGCAACATGGATGGAGCAACATGGATGGAGCCATTATTCTAAGTAAACTAACACAGGTACAGAAAAACCACATATTTCATGTTCTCACTTGCAAGTGGTAGCTAAACATTGAGTACATATGGACACAAAGAAGTGAACAACAGACACCGGTCTTACTTAAGGGTGGAAGATGGGAGGAAGGTGAGGATCAAAAAACTACCTATTGGGTTTTATGCTTATTAACTGGGTGATGAAATAATCTCTACTCCAAACTCCTGCAAAATGCAATTTACCTATATGACAAACCTGCACGCGTAACACTGAATGTAAAATAGAAGGTTTTAAAAAAAATAAAAGTTAACACAGCTCACTACAAAGTAGGTGTTGGTGGGCAGAGACAATGAGATTCTGATACATACCCTTAAGAATCTTTGCCCCATACCCTATGTCTTTTTGTCATGTGCCGTGTCTATGCGTGTGATCCAATGGCTTCTACCTACCTATTGTTTCCAATAGGAAACAACAGCCCCAAGAGAGCAAGTCTGCATTCCTGATGTCTTTATGTACCCCACGTTACTTAACATCATGTGCCGTACCCAGCCACAGAACAATGAATGTTATTGACTCACCAAATGATGAATTTAAAGCAATTAGTCAATATTACACTAGCCCTAAGGGAAAATAATGTGGTATGCACTTGTTTTAAATAACCTCCATTTATGCATTGTTGTTGTAACAACCACTACTCTCAGGGCTAAATGACGAGCAGCTCTCTCTCCATTTTTTATCAAATGATTTATTCTCCAGCCCCTCTTGACTACTGTCTACAAGTCTCTGATGATTGTCTTTAACTCATATAATGTAGCCACCGCAGACATTTACAGACGTTGGCCTACAAAATTAATCTAGCCTCTTCCCTGCAGGCCTTCAGGTAACTCACCCACAGAAGTTATTTTATTACTCTCTTCTAGAAGCTCTGAAATGATGAAATATCAAGAACTCCTCTTAGCTGCCAATTCTTACGCTGTCACTGTTTTGTCTGTGGTCTCTGGAATCACACTTCCTGGAGAAGAATGCATTCCGTGACACTCACTGTTTTAACTAATGTTAAAGACAAAGTTCCAACATTGTCTGTATCTGATTTTTCTTATTTGTAAAATGAAAAAAAAAAAAGTGGGAGGGGATAATATCAGTATCCATTGCACAGAGTTTTTGTGAGGATTAAATTTCATAATGCTTATAAAGAACTTAGCACAATGACACATGATATGTGTTCTGCAAGTATTAAGGAAGGGTAGTGTTATTGGCAGTGGCAGAAGAATGGTATGCTGGTGTCAGAACCATGAGAGCCAGGAAATTATACAGGGCTGTTCTGAAACAGAAGTCAGAGCAGGGAACAGGTACTGAATCTGAGGCACCATCAGTCCCAACACTGAAGAGGGGGACCTGATAGAGAGATGAGGGTCTGGCTTAGTCATGAGATTCTCACATACTTTCAGCAAATACCCACTGTTACAAATAAATAAATTAATCAAGCAGGTAAATGAGTACTCTTTGATAGATGGAAACGTGAAAGTTGCAATCTTTCCTGGAAACATCAGTGTTTCCTTCTCATGATGTAGTGTGAGAAATTTTGGATCACTGGTGCTTAACTGATTCAAAACAAAACTATGATTGGTTTGATTTGACCTTTTAACCCCCAAAGTAGCAAACTGGTAGATTAAGTGGCCAATTAGTTTTCCCTGTGTGGGTGTGAGAGGAGAGAAGGCTATCATAAACCCGTAGTAGCTTCTCTCTAACTATATCACAACTATCTCAACTCCACCAATGTTCAGGGTCAATGCCACTATGCAGCATCTCTGTTGACAATAGCTCTGTTACCTGATCTAAAAGGAGTGGAGGTGGCAACAGTCACGTCAACCATGAATCATCCCAGTTGCATCCCTACACTCTCCGCAACACAAATGGATCTCCATCTCTCCCACTTTTAAAAGCATCATTAAGTGCTGTATTGTAGGTAGACAGTCAAGGTCTCAGCTTCAATGACCACTTTGACCTTCAGGCTGCACAAGAACCTACTTGTCAGCGAGAATTTGGAAATGTACATTTTCTCCTTCCTCACAGAAGAAAAATCATTGAATAACATTGTAAATTTTGAAAACCACAATGCTGAAATGTGAGTATTTTGTCCTTGTACAGCTAACCTTTGTAATACTGACTGCTCATTGTTGTCTATACTACAGTTGCAGAATCACAGACTAGGAAGTGTCCTGGCCAAATATATCATCTTGCCACTAGGCAGAACATTTTATCCTTGCCTTTCTTCTTGCCCTAGTAATGTGAGTTACACTAGACTATGTTCATCTCTCCCCAGGAAGAGTCACTGGGAACCTTGCAGCTCCATTAATAATTTACCCTCATCCCACTTCTTTCCCACTCCTTTCCTCACTGCTGCCAATATGTGCTATAAATTCTTTTCTCCATCATGTTACTTATGCTGTTTCCTCCTCCTGAAATGCACTCCCTCCTCCTCCCTGCCTCTTCAAGTTCTAAGCATCTTTTAACACCTAGCTCAACTTCTACATCACCAGTTATGCCTCTTATGCTGGTTCCAGCAAACACTGATTTTAATCTCCTATGAGCTGATATATAACAGTAAAAATCATCATTAAGCCAAGTGTATTTAATTAGAAAAAAATAATTTCTGTATGTGACCAGTGGTAATATACATATAATTCTGGTCTTCTGGGTATAAAAGTCCTGGAGGACAATTTTACATTGGACACATATATTGTGCACAGATGCTATAAACATATAAAGATTCACTTACAACCCCCTTGAATCCCCAATTATTCAAATCCAGATTACATCTATCCAGTACCTATTTTATAGTTTAATTTCTTCTAATGAATATTAAACACTCATTTATTTCAATTTGTAAAAAGAGAGTAAAATATAAAAGAAGAGAAAAAGTCAATATGACACTTAAGAAAATTAAAATAAAAAAGAAACAATAAATAGAAACAATAAAGCAATTTGCCACCATTCTCTATTATCAGTCTTTATGGCAGCAAAACTAATTTTGGACCACACTTACTGATCTGCTGATTGTAATCTACTGTGTCTGCTTCTCTGACTGTGTTTGGATCAGAAATTGAGATAAAAATAATGAGTTAACATCTAGGGTTTTCCAGACTCCAAATGTTCTATATAGATTTACTTCTTTCAACAATTCTATGATAGGAATTTTATTCCCATTTCAGAGACAAAGGAAGGGAAACCTAAAAAGTAAAAGTAAAGCAGCTTGCTCTTATTTGCAGTAATTAGGTTGCAGAGCCAGAATTCAAACCCAAATCTGGCTTTACTCCAACACTCATGTTCACAACTGTTTTTCTATGTAGTCTCTCTGTTTCTCTGAGCTTGCTGAGGGCCCAAGTGGAGGGATTTACCCTAGATATGATCAGGAGTGGAAAATCAGAATCTTACAGGGTTATATGATGCCAATGTATTGAATACCATAGGTAAAATTAACTGTAAATGAGGCATCACTCTATGACATAAAAATTATGGACTTTGAAACCAGACATTGCTGGTTTACAGTTCCTTACTCTGCCACAAACTAGCTATGTGACAGTGGGCAACTAATTTAACCTCTTTTGGTCTCAGTATTTTTCTCACATCTGAGAAATGAGGTATTGAACTAGGTGATAGCTCAGGTTCTTTCTAATAGTCTATGAATTAAATATAAAAATTATTACTCCAAAAGAGACAGCTGCTAAGGATTTGCAATTAAACCAACCAAAAAAAAAATTCTGGCTCAATATATTTAAATATAACTTAAATTTACTGTTTTGGCACTCACAATTTTGCCTTGCAAGTTAATACAGAAATAACGTGAATGGTAAGGTTTACCTAACTTGAAGAGGAACATATCTCATTACAATGTCATCAAAACAAATTCAGCAGTTTAAAAAGGCCAGAAATGTTATAGGAATTGACATTTACATCTTGAGTAAACGAAGTTATGGTATAGAAAGTAGAGTATCTCTATATGTTTAAGAGGTTTGAGCAGAGAACTCTTCATGAATAAAACATTAGGACATAATGTGCACCCTAGTCTTTTACACTTCCTTAGCCTCCCAATTTAAGAGAAGTATTCCTTCTAAACTTCCCTGTTTTGATTCTGGCTGTTTTCTGCACTTACCTTGTCTAAGTGTTTATACTGTAAACTTGTGAATACAAAGCCCTTCAGAAAGATGCAATAATTTATAACCAGATTTATAGCCATATGCCTTAAAATATGATTTAGCATGACTCCTTTTGTAGGCTGATGCTAAATTACACTTCTTTCTTAGTGCTGAATCTATTAAAAGTCACAATGTCGTGTTAACTGCTGATCTAATATTTGATGGGAGTAAATGAATATTGCGGTGAGGCTCCATAGATGGAAAAAATAACTCTGTCTGCATTTGATTCATGACTCATTAGAAGTTGTTATCATCACTCAATCCCTTTCATTTCAAGGGGTCTCAGGTTGAAAAGTTTTGAGTAACAGAAGATTTGTATTGGGCAATATCATAAAATGTGAGCACGATCTGATATATAAATGCATTTGGGAAGGGAGACAAGCGAAAAAAAAATTCTGCTGTCCCATTACCTTGGTGTCTCATTTAAATCCAAGTTTTTAATGTATTTAAGAGTAGTATGTTTGTGATTGTGTATGTGTGTGTGTAAGATTAGGAGAGAAGAAGGAGGAGGAAGAAGAGGAGGAGGATGAGGAGGTAAAATAAGGCTGGAAACATAGAGACAAAGACAGAGATGGGGAGAGAGAGAGTGGGGGGGGGCAGGAACCAAAGAATATCATATAATAGATTTTGTTGCAAAGCTCCTGCTTGTTTAACACCATGTTCAGTTTTGGAGACTGTGGCTAAAACTGTGCTTTAACTTATCCAATAACCATTTACTTCTCTTCCTTTCAGATAGACTTTGCTTGCTAAAATATGCTTAAGCCTAGGAAATGAATTATGATAGGTCCAAGCCAGTATGGCAATTCCGTTCCTTTTTCCCAGTGATTGGACTAATGGGATATATGTGATATAACTCTGGCCCCTGAAATCTGAAAAGAAGTCTGCTGGAGACTTCTGAAAAAGATTTTCCTTCCCTAGAATCTCCCAGGAAGCTTAGATCTATCATGAGTCATCTCCTGGGCATACTTTAGCTTTAGCAAAACTCAGGCTTTTGTTGTCCTGTGTTTCTTTCTGCTTTGAACATTCTCTATATAAGAATATAATACTTACAGCTATTTCAGCCACCTAGTGACCACAAGGAAAGAGAAAAAAAAAAATCCAGGGAGGCCCACTCAGTGTCCTGACATTATCATTCTGTTGAATTAATGCTAGAACTAACTATCTCTAGATTTTTCTTGCTTTAAAGAACACTAAATATCCTTGTGGTTTAAGTCAGTTAGTCTGGGTTCTTGTTATTTACTTGCAGCCATAAATATCTTCAATGATATAAGAACCTGCCCAGAAATGTGACTAACTTCTAAATAGTTGGTATAAAATCAAACGACCAATGTCTATCATATTGGAGAACGTACACATTTCCAAATCTAGCTGTCCTTCATGACTCATCTTATATTTCAGCTCAACCTTCCATTTTTGGTCATACTGTCCCTCTGTCCTTTCAAGATCATCTCAACATACTGATAACACATTTTGGCACTTGACTGTTTAGATATTTGTGTTCTTTTTTTCTATCTTGTAAATTTTTTGTCATCTCTTAAACAAGATTATAAATTCCTTGAGGGCAGTGTTTGGACTTTATAACCAACTTGGCACCTAAGAGAGTACTTTGCTTCTACTTGTTTAATTGGATAGTCACACTTTTCCCTGCCCTGCTCATGCTCCAAACTCTGAAACTCAATATTTCTCCTCAAGATGGATACTCATGGGATATTCTTTTACATCAGGTTCTGGAGTAAGAGTCTTCTGTTCCATTCCCCATTCCACAGTGCAGCTTCATGGGAGCAAGATTTAAATGAATAACACTATCATAGTAAATTGTAATATTTTTATTATCTCAGGCCTCTGCTTTGTCAAAGTCTTATGGGTTGTACATAAGCAGCTTAAGAGTGTAATCAAAGGAGAATACTGGTATATATTTTAATGATCCAAACAATAGCATATATACTTTGTCAAATCAATTTAAAGCCTTGACTAAATTCACACATGTTACCATTGTTCCAACTAGCAGTGGAGCCTTAAAGCTTGTGAAGACACTCAAATCATTTTCGGTATTTGTGTGTACTTTTCCTCGGCCTTAGGTCATAGTTTAAGCCAAGGTTACACACACACACACACACACACACACGCACTGCTTCTACAGACTGTACAACATTCTTGAAGTCTAAAAAAATATGAAGTCAGAATCATGAATTTTAGTATCCTGATTGACGCATAGAAACTTTTATTTGTTTTTCTAAAAACATCTTCATCTTCACCTGAAACACTGGATTTTTTACATCCCCAAAAGTAGATGTGCTTGCCTTCCATTCCTCTCGCTATAAACCAGGCACCTGTTTTCCCCCCTCCCCAAAATCATCAGCAACCAAAAGTGGATTCATTTGACAAATGGTGTATAATTCTCATTAGTGGATGGCTTGAGTCCATGGCCTTCATTTTACTTTTGTTTCTTTACTGTCCATTCCTTCTTTCACTGTGATCATTATATTTTATGTGAAGGAGTCAGAGATAATGTATTTCTTTGAGCAATTCTAAGATGAATGTCATGGAAAACAGGCAATTAGAATTTTAGCACCTGCACAATTCAATTCTAAAGCACTTTAAACAACAGCGCTAAATTTACTATAGAAAAGCAAATGTTTATCTTAAATATGGTTTAATCCTCTTTTCCAGGAAGCTTATGTAACAAAAAATGCAGCTGGAGGCTATAGTGGCCCATTTATAACCATACTTGGGTTTGTTACCAAGGAACCTGTCAAAATCAGCTTAGCTCGTTCGAATGGCTTATTCTGGCTTGCTGTGTCTTTTTTCTCATTTGATTTTAGAGTTAAAACCGGTTTAGTGATGCCAGCTAAGGATTTTTTTTTTTTTTACTTTGCCAACTGTGCAGGACTGGAATAAATGGAATAGATGGCTATCCACATGGTGCCATGTTTGAGGAGCTGCTCATTTATCTCTGCCTCTTCCCAGTACTCTCTTTACTGGGATGGTTGTGGATTCCCTCCTCAGAGTCATTATTTTGGGATAAAACAAAACCTACGGCAAGCTACATATGCCTTGTAAATATATCTCCTTCTTGGGAAATAAGCCAATGTGTTAGCCTGATTATGCCTAACTAGCAGAAAGAGAAAGAAGGTAGGTTATTGTGAGACTCAAATTCCAGTACTCAACCAAAATTTAGGCAGTCACATTTTGCTCCCTGCTTAGGAGGAGGCAGACCTAGGGTCAAACTAGCTATAGCTGATATTGCTTTCATCTTTGTTCTTCAGCACTTGGCACCATTACACCCCATGCTTATGATTTATTTCTTTCTTTATCAAGTAGGGTCATCCAATGATAACTCACTGTACAGATTGTCTATGACTTACAATGGTTTGATTTATAATTATTCAAGTTTACCAAGGTGCAAAAGTGATACACATTGAGTAGAAACCATACTTTGAATTTTGAACTTTGATTTTTTCCCAGGCTCATGATATGCAGTGGGATATTATCTCATGATGCTGAGAAGTAGCAGCCAGCTGCAACTCCCAGTCAGTCACACAACCTTGAGAGTGGACAAACTTATGTTCTACAGTGTACTGTTGCCAGAGGAACTTGCCCAACTGTAGGCTAATATAAGTGTTCTCAGCACGTTTAAAGTAGGCTAGACTAAGGTATGATGGTCAGTAAGTTAGGTGTATTAAATGCATTTTTTTCAACTTAGATTATTTTCAACTTATGATCAGCTTATCAGGATATAACCTCATCCTAAGTTGAGGAGCATCTGTATTAGTTTTCTATTGTTGTAAAACACATTATGACACACTCACAGGCTTTAAACAATACCCATTTATTAGCTCAAAGTACTATATGTCATAAGTCCAAGTAGGCTGGACACACATCCCTATCCTGGATCTCACAAGGCTGAAATTATGTGTGTTGGCCAGACTAGGCTCTTATCTGGACTATATGGGGAAGAACCCACTTCTAAGCTCACTTAGATTGTTGGCATAATTCAGTTCATTGTAGTTATAGAACTAAGATACCCATTTCTTTGAAGACTGTTAGGCAGGGTCACTTCCAACTTTCTCTGGTCCTTTTACATGGTTCCCTGCATCTTCACTGCCAAGAGCAGCATGTGCTTGGAAACTCTCTGACTTCCTCTTCTGCTACCAGCTTGGAGAAAACCCCATTTTTAAAGAGATCATGTGATTAGATTCAGCCCACACATATAATGTCCCTTTTGCTATGTAATGTGACATAACCACAGAAGTAATTCCAGGAAACTAAGGTATGGAGATCATAAAATTATGTCTACCACATCTTCACTTATTTTTTTGTTAGGATAATTTGTCTTCACCTTTCTCCTGATTAAAATGTAAGCTTTACCTAGTTTTAATATTTGATATTCATCTGTTATACTGGAAATAGTATATACCTTAGAATTTCCCCCAGAAGCCAGAATCTATAGAATACCTTTTCATTGTTCATAACCAGATGCTACAAGTCATAATACACTGAGCCCACAAAAATAAGATTACTGAATAAAGACATGTGGGGCAAAGGTTGCATTCTCAACTTTATGTTTTTCCAGCTTTTGTTTTAAGCACTGGTATGATGATGAAGGGAGGCAATGAACTAGAAGGACATTTAAAAATGTTCTGTTGTAGGCTTTTTGTTTTGGCTTTTGTACACCTTGAATAATATGAACCCCTTTGAGTGAGCCTTAGGATATTGTTATGCCTTGTCTCCAATGAACATCATTAAGTCAGCATATTTTCCAAGATTCTGAAAATCAAGCCAATCTTTTCCTTCTTTACTTTAGCCCAAGATAATTTCAGACATTCCCTGATAATCTGTGACAGTTCATTTTTATGAGTGAGCCTGAGAAAACTGCATGCACACCAATAGCAAGGAAAAGCATTTTGGAGGGCATGAATGGACACTCAGTTGCCCATGGAGAGTACTTAGTTGATGGGACACCAGGAGTCTGAGGTGAGAGAACTAGAGGCCCTGGTACGTAAACAGTGGTGAATTGTTTTTTCTTAATCTATATCACTGGAGAAAAACTGAAATTCAGTGTCATAAAAATTTGATACTATTTAAGGTAGTAAGGGGCCAAGGTCATATACCTACAAGGGTCAGAAATATAGAGTATATGGAGAAAGTCCTGTATAAGATAGAAAACAGAGTGAGGGAAACTCTGGTGAATGGGAAAGCACATGCTAAGTACAAAGTCACTATTCAGCTCCAGCAAATAGTTGCCATATGATAATTCAGGAGTATTATTTTCTTATCTTCCAATTTTATAAATAAAGGCCTGAAATCAAGAGTTTTGTATGAAATCTCCTAAATTTTAAATGTTGGCAATTAAAATGCTACGAGTAAGACTTCTGGTTTCAGCTATGATATATGAAGATCTGGTGAGCCGTCACTTCCATTCTTACAACAACAACAAAAACAAATCTGGACAAAACTAAAAATAAATAACCTTTCTTGGACTCTTTAGATAACTGAGATCACAGCAAAAACCATGACCCAAATACTTGGAGAAACAGGTCCATCTAGAGGTACTGCAACTAAGATCTGCTTATCTGAAGAAGAAGCCGCTGGAGACACAAACTAGTAGAAACATTTAAATGGTAATTTTGATGAATAGCTGGAAGCTGAGTGTGGACTAGCATTACAGTGAAAAACCCCTAGGGGCTACAATCCTGGAGGAGAGGTACATTTTAATGGGCTTTTCCTCTAGGAATTCCAGCAAGTTGTCAAGATGAATATCCAAGAAAAATCCTCTTGTGACTGTGGCAGGAGGAAGGGAAGAGTAACCATTTTAACATAGGCCCAGCACTTTCTCTGTAACAAAAGCCTACTTTTCAGGGAAAACGGATTTGCCAGAATGCAATTCTGAAACCTTATACTGATGAAGAAAGATAATTTTTTCCTATCTTATTTCCCTCCAGCAGCCCTACAAACCTAAGAGGGTAAAGATAAATAGACAACCAGAGACCGTGCTTCAAGAAAATAGAGTGAGAAGGTTGTAGCCAGGGAGAGAAGAAGGGGAGGAGACTCCTTCACCAGCCCTTGTACAGGGGGCAAAACACTGATGAAGGTCACAGTTCAGGGACACAGGCACACTACAAGATTTTTAATTATAAGAATATAGAATAACACCTCCCCCCCTCACATTTAACCACTACATTAACAAAGCAGCTCCAATGTAATAACAGTGGTTTATTGATGAAAGAGATGCAAGGGACAGAATTTTATTGAAGAGGAATACTCAGGGAAGCCCCAAAAACAATAGTGAATGCTACAGGAATATGAAGCTTCTGGTAGCTAAAGCTATTAATACAACAAATATTAAAAGCATCCTAGCTCCTAGCCAGATTTACATAAATTTTCACACTAAAGACCTATTAATTTCAATTCTTATTACTCAAAACAACATGACTTCTTTTCAACAAAAACTTACAAGGCACACTAAAAGATTTAAAAAAAAAAATCTGAAGCAACAAAGAAAGTAAGCATCAGAACCAGATTCAGATATGACACAGATTTTAGGATCATCATACAGGAGATTTAAAATAACTATGATTAATATGTAGCCTCTAATGGAACAAGGAGCAAACAACATGAAATAAAAATGAAGAACATAAGCAGAGAGATGGAAAGTCCAGGAAAGAATGAAAATGAAATGCTAGAATTCAAAAACACAGTAAAATAAATAAAGACCATATTCACTGGGTGGAAAAATAAACAAAATATGGATGAGGAAACAATCAGTGAACTTGAAGACAGATCAATATATACTTCTCAAACTGACATGTAAATAATCAAAAGAATAAAGAAAAAAATGGAAACTTTGAGCAATTTGGGACAATAATAAAAAATAAAGCATTCATATATTTCAAATACAAGGAGGAGAAATAAAATAACATACCAAAAAAAATATGTGAAGTAATAATGGTCAAGAACTTTTTCTAAAATTCAAACCCCATGTTCAGAATGGTCAAAGAATGGCAAGCAGGGTAAACACAAAGAAAACAAAACAAAAATACATAGGCATATCGTATGCAAACTGTAGGAAAAAAAGATAAAGGGAAATTTTGGAAAGAAGACAGGAAAAAATACCTTATTTGTAGAGACACAGGATAAGAATCACAATGAACTTCTCATCAGAAATCATTTAAGCAGATGAGAGAGGAGATAAATGTTTAAATTGTTGAAAGAAAAAATATCCCACCCACCTAGGATTCCATATGCAGAAAAATAGTCCCTCAAAAGTAAAGTACATTTTCAGACAAACTGAAACCTAAAGAATTAATCACCTGTGGACCTGCCCGGCAATAAATGTTAAAAGAAACTCTTCTTGCAGAAGGAAAATGATACAAGTCGGAAACTTAGATCTGCCAAAGGAAAGGAAGAGTATCAGAAAAGAAAGAAACATGGGTGAAATAAAATATTTCATTTTTCTTTATCTTAATTGATCTAAAAGATAACTGTTGAAAAAAATAAGTTGTAATGTACATGGTATTTACAGCATATAGATAAAGCGAATGACTGAAATGTTATAAGAGACAGGAGGTAGGATGGATTGTTTTATCTTATAAGGCACAAACACTACCCAGGAAGTAGTAGAGTGTTATTTGAAATTGACATAAGTGAGTTTAAAACATATATTCTAAGCTCTAGGGCAACTTCTATTTTTTTTTAGAAAATTACAAACGATACTAAAGAGAAGAGACAAAATGAAACTATATATAATGCTCAATTAGAATCAGAGAAGGTAGAAAAGAAGGAAAATAAAGAATGAAAAAGCAAATTAAATGGATAAAACAGTTATAAACATGGTATATATTATTCCAACTGTATCAGTTTCCTAGGGCTGCTGTAACAAAGTACCAAAAAGTCGGTAACTTAGAATATCTAAGTGTATTATTTTACAGTTCTGGAGGCTAGAAGTCCAAAATCAAGGTATTAGCAAGGGCATGTCCCTCTAAAACCTGAAGGAGAAGGATATTTTCTTGCCTCTTCCAGCTTCTGTTAGCCCCAGATGTTGCCTAGCTCATGGTAGCATAACTCTGATCTTTACATAGTGTTCTTTTTATCTCTTCTCACCTAGTCTTCTTCCTGTGCATATCTGTGTTTCTGTCCAAATTTCCCTTTTTTATAAGGACACCAGTTACATTGGATTAGGCCCTATATTAGTCAAGGTTCTCAAAAAGAAGAGAACCAATAGGATGTATGCATATCTCTCTCTCTCTTTGTCTGTGTGTGTGTGTGTGTGTGCGCGCGCACACACGCACGTGCGTGCGTCTGTATGTAGATAGATCCAGAGAGAGATTTTAAGGAATTGGCTCATGTAATTGTGTGGAGGCTGACAAGTTCAAAATCTGCAAGGTAGACTAGCAGGCTGGAAATCCAGAGAAGAGCTGATATGGCAGTTAAAATACAAAGGCAGTGTGCTAGCAGAATCCCCCCTTTCTCAAGGAGGTCAGTCTTTTTCTTAAGGCCTTCAACTAACTGAATAAGGCCCACCCACATTACAGAGGACAGTCTTCTTTACTCAAATTCTGATGAATTAAATGTTAATTCAACCCCAGAAATACCTTAATGGAAACATCTAGAATAGTGTTTGAACAAATCTCTGGGTACTCTGGCCAAGCAAAGTTGGCACATAAAAGTAACCATCACAGGCCCACCATAATGACATCGTTTTAGCTTGACTACACATGCAATGGCTATTTCTGAGTAAGGTCACTTTTTGAGGTACTAGGTGTTAAGAGTTCAACTTAACTTTTTGGGAGCACTATTCAATGCATAACATAAACTATATCAACAATCACCTTAAATATGAGGGTCTAAATTAAAGACAGATTTTTAGAGTGGATAAAAAGTAAGGCCCAGGTATATGTCGTTTATAAAGAAAAAAAAAGAAAAACATCTGTTGGGTTTTTCCATTTTTATTTTATGTTTGGGGTAAAAGTGCAGGTTTGTTACATAGGTAAACTTGTGTCATGGGGGTTTGTTGTAAAAATTATTTCATCTCCCAGGCGTTAAGCCTAATACGCAATAGTTGTTTTTCATGATCCTCTCCCTCCTCCTACCCTCCACCTCCAAAAGGCTCCAGTGTGTGTTATTCACCTCTGTGTCTGTCCCGTTTAGTTCCCAGTTATAAGGGAAAACATGTGGTATTTGGTATTCTGTTTCCATGTTAGTTTGCTAAGAATAATGGCCTCCAGCTCCATTCATGTCCCTGCAAAGGACATGATCACATTCTTTTTATGGCTGCATAGTATTCTATAGTATATATTTCCCACGTTTTCTTTATCTAGTCTATCATTGATGGATATTTAGGTTGATTTCATGTCTTGCTATTGTTAATAGCGCTGCAGTGAACATAGGCATGTATGTGTCTTTATAATAGAATAATTTATATTCCTTTGGGTATATACCAAGTAATGGGATTGCTGATTCAAATGATATTTCTGTCTTTAGGTCTTTGAGGAATTGTCACATTGTCTTCCACAATGACTGAAGTAATTTACACTCCCATCAACAGTGTATAAGCATTCCTTTTTTTCCACAACCTCTCCAGCATCTACTATTTTTTGACTTTTTAACAGTAGCCATTCTTACTGGTGTTAGATGGTACCTCATTGTGGTTTTGATTGGCGTTTCTACAATGATCAGTGACGTTGAGCTTTTCTTCATATGATTGTTGGCAGCATGTATGTCTTCCTTTGAAAAGTGTCCGTTAATGTCACTTTGAATTTAAGGCAGATAGATTGAATGTAAAGGGACAGAGAAAGATATACCATCCTAACACTATTCAAAATAAAGTTGGAGTACCTATATTAATATTTCAAACAAAACAAACTACTGAATACATAAGATTATCCAAATAAAAGAGGACATTACAAAATGATAAAGAAGCCACTTTCTGAAATTATAACATTTCTTAATGTGTATGAATAAAATAATAAAGTGTCAAAGTACATAAGGCAAAAAACTGATAAAACAGAAAAACAGAAAGTAGATAGTTGAAGACTTCAAAATCAGTAATTGATAGGTCAAACAACCAGAAAATCATTAATGATAGAGTTGACCTGAACAGCACAATTAATCAACTTTACCTAATTGGCATTTATAGACTACTACATCCAACAAGAGCAGATTACATATTTCCTTCACTTCACATAGAACATTCATTAAGATAAAAAATATTCTGGCTGGTGCAGTGGCTCACGCATGTAATCCCAGCACTTTGGGAGGCTGAGGCAGGTGGATCATGAGGTCAGGAGTTCAAGACCAGCCTGGCCAAGATGGTGAAACCCATCTCTACTAAAAATACAAAAATTAGCCTGGCATGGTGGTGGGCGCCCCTGTAATCCCAGCTACTCAGGAGGCTGAGGCAGAGAATTGCTTGAACCCAGGAGGCAGAGGTTGCAGTGAGCCAAGATCGCACCACTGCATGCCAGCCTGGGCGACATAGTGAGACTCCATCTCAAAAAAAAAGAAAAAAAATCTAAACCATAAAACATACCTTATCAAATGTAAATATTAGAAATTTTACAAAGCTTGTTCCCAAATCACAATAGAGATCATCAAAGAATGACAAAAAAGATAGCTGAAAAATTCCAAATATTTAGAGATGAAGAACACGCTTCTCAATAATGCCTGAGTCAAAGAAGAAGAATCAAGAGAAATAAAAACTCATTTTGAACTAAATGAATTTCAAAATAGAATATATCAAAATTTATGGGATGAAAACAAACTAGTACTCAGAGGGAAATTTATATCATTAAATTCATACATTGGAAAAGAAGAAATATCTAAAATTTCTATCCCAGCAAGCTATATTATAGATTTATAGATGAACTAATTTAAAAGTTTATATGGCAAAGAAACAAATAAATAATAATTAAATAAAAGTTTATATGGGAAGGCAAAAGACCTATAACAGCCAGGGCAATAATTAAAAGGACAAAGTTGGAATACTCATATTATTAAATTCCAAGACTTGCCATAAAACTGTATTAATCAAGACAGAATAGTGTTGGAGTTAGAACAGACACACAGATCAGTGGCATTTAATGGACTGCATATAAAAAGATCCACACAAAGATAGTCAGTTGATTTTTGCCAGTGATGCAAAGACAAGTAAATGGAGAAAAAACAGTCTTTTCCACAAATGGTGCCAAAACAATAGAATGTCAAAAGGCAAAATAGGGAACCTAGGCACTAAATTTAAATCTTTCAAAAAATTAAATCAAAATGGATAATACACTTAAATATAACATGCAAAACTATAACATTTCTAGAAGAAAGCATAGAATAGAATCTCGATGTTTTTGGTTTTGGTGTTGAGTTGGGTTTTTTTTTTTTTTTTTAATAGAGCACCAAAATCAAGATCTACGAAAGAAAATATTTGATAAGCTGGACTTCATTCAAGTTTAAAATGTTTGCCTTTTGAAAGACAATGTTAAGAAAATAAAGACAAGCCACAGACAAGAAAAAAGGTATTTGCAAATCACATTTTTTTTTCAGACAGAGTCTCACTCTGTCACCCAGGCTGGAGTGTAGTGGCACAATCTCACTCACTGCAATGTCTGCCTCCCAGGTTCAAGTGATTCTCCTGCCTCAGTCTTCCAAGTAGCTGAGACTACAGGTGCCCGCTACCATGCTGGCTAATTTTTTGTATTTTTAGTAGAGATGGGGTTTTACCATGATGACCAGGCTGTTTTTGAACTCTTAACCTCAAGTGATCTGCCTTCCTCAGCCTCCCAAAATGCCGGGATTACAGCAAATCATGTATTTGATAAAGGACTTGTATCCAAAACACATAAAATATTCTAAAACTCAACAATAAGAAAACAAACAATCCAATTTAAAACTAGGTGAAAGATCTGAACAGACACCACTCCAAAGCAGATATACAGATGGAAAATAAGCATATGAAAAGATGCCCAAGATCATCTGTGATTGTAAATTAAAACAATGAGATATGACTATACACTTTTAGAGTGACTAAATGAAGTTTAAAATGAAAATATCGATCATCAGTGAACATTTAGGATAGCAGGAACTCTTGTTCATTGCTGATGAGAATGCTAAACGGTACAGTGCCTTTGGAAAACAACAAAACAAGTTTTTCACAAAGTTATACTAGTCTTACCATTTGATCCAGTAATCACACTCCTAGGTATTGAGCCACCCATTTGAAGACTTATGCCCACAGAAAATGTTCCCGTGAATGTTTATAGGAGTTTTATTTATAATCTCCAAAAACTAAAAGGAGCCAGGAGAAACTTTAATAAGTAGGTGGATAAGCAAACTGCAGTATGCCCATACAGGGAAATACTGTTCAGTGGTAAAAAGGAAGGTACTTTTAGTCCACATGACAGTATAGCTAAATCTTAAATGTATATTTCTACATGAAAGAAACCAGTCTAAAAAGCCACATACCATATAATTCCACTTACATCACATTCTGGACAGTAAACAGATTAATAATCATCAGGGGAAGTCTTAAATGTATATTTCTACATGAAAGAAACCAGTCTGAAAAGCCACATACTGTATAATTCCACTTACATCACATTCTGGGCAGTAAATAGATTAATAATCATTAGGGGTTTATGCAAGAGAAGAGGTTAAATAGATAAAGTACAGGGGAATTTTTTGGGTGGTGAAGCTATTCTGTATGATACTTTAGTGCTGGATATATGACACCATGCATTTGTCAAAACCCATAAAACTTTATAGTACAAAGGATGAACCTTAATGCATGCAAATTTCAAAAAATAATTTAAGAAGTCAAGGGGTAAAAGGAAGGAATGTGTACTATGAGGAGAGTATCTAACTGTATTTCAAACACGACCTAACCTCACTTGTGGGTGGAGAGAAAAGTGCTGACCTATATAACTTTAGAAATGAGTGGACTCTGTAAGACTAAAAACAAAAGGAACTATACATACGCACTGTACTCTAGTTAGTAGGGTTTTGTACTGAGGGACTAAGAGTAAACAATTCTGATAGTGCTATACAAATATATTGAGATTGAAGAATTAAATAAATGCATGGTGAATAGTTAGAGTTAGGTTGTCATTTTTGAAATGGAAGTTCCCAGATAAACAAGAACAGGAAGCTAGAATTATCCATGTGGTAATGAACTAGAAGTTGGAGACATCAATATGAAGTCAAGTTTCAAAAAATACAGTTCAGATGGTTACACATAGGAATATTTATAGTTATTTGTATATTCACTGGATAGTATACATACACATATTTCAGGTGCTGTTTGTTGAGATGGCCTACAAGAAATGAACTTCAGTAACAATAAACATACATTATACCCAGATCTCAATTTCTGTGAAAATAAATTAAAAAACACTCAAATAAGAATAGGCAAAGGCCATTTATTCAGAGTTTGGTGTAGCAAGGTAGTAAGTCCCCATCACTTTTGTGTCATCAGAGGCTCAAAGGCAACAGAGGACTGGAAGAGTTTTATGGTGGAAAAAAGAAGGCTCCAGATAAGCCCTGTTTGGGGGCTGTTCATATGGAGAAGTTGTAGGCAGGCTAACTAGAAGTGAAGCATATATGTGATAGGCTGGGGTGATAGTTTGCTTTATGGTTGATACTAAATTAGAAGTGGGGACATAAATTAGGGAAGCTGTAAAATATTAAGTCCTAGCTATTTGGTGTCAATTGTTACAGGAATTGTTTGGCTTGCTGGGCTGGTTGCTAGAGATAGTCTGACTTGCCACAAATCTAACCTATAGATAGTAGGCTAGTTTCCTGGGTTGTTAACTGTAGATAATGGGTTGGCTTCCTGTGCTGATTACCATAGACTGTGGGTCAGGGTCCTGTTTTTATATATGGTCTGGCTATTGCCTGTTTGTGTATTGTGTTTTTCATTTTTAATACTATTCTATAGTAATAGTAGCCAAGTCTCCATGGGAAAATGGCTGATTACAAGACTGGGACAAGAAATACGCAAAATGAGCCTGGAGCATCTTGTGGTACTAGAAAGTGAAGTGAGTTCTACAAGTTAAAACAAACAAACAAAACCAACACAGTAATAGTCACATGTCAAAGGGACACAGGATCCAAGTGACGGAGCTTCTAATGGCCAAAACAGAAACAATTCGAGCAACAAAATAAAGATTTGATAAATACAATAAGTATTAGATCAAAACTCAAAGTATAAAATAAATTTCCATGGGCCTACATTGATACAAATAAATGATTGGGTACATAAATAAGTGAGCAGAATAGACAACCCATCCATACAAAATTCCAAAGGGTTTATGTAGATATTCTTCCCCAAGGAAGGGGAGCATAATCCTGACCCCCTGAGTGAAGGCTGCACATAATGACTTCCTTCCAAAGAGTACAGTATGGAGGGAGGGGAATAACTTTATGATGGAGAAACTTGAAAAATACTGCTTCAACCAGGTGACCAAAATCAACATCAACAGTCAAAAATCATGTTCATAATACGTACCCTTGATATCATGTAATAAAAATGGCACTTTACCTTTCTGGTTTTTATCTTAAAAACATATAACCCCAATTTAACTATAAGAAAAACATAAGACAAATCCCAGTTGAAAGAGTTCTACAAAATACATGATCAATCCTCCTCAAAACTGTCAAGATCATCAAAAATTAGGAATGTCTGAGAAACTGTCACAGTCAAGGAGATGCAATGACTAAATGTAATGTAGTATCCTGGATAAAAGTATGCAATGGAAAAAAAATTAAATAAATATCAAAAATTCTGAATAAAGTGCCAACTTTAGTTAACAATGATGTGTTAAAATGAAAATGGAAACACAAGATACCAAAATCTATGGAATATGGCAAAAGCAGTACTAAGAGGAAAGGTTATAGCAATCAATGCTTATATTATTAAAGTAGAAAAACTTCAACTAAATAGCCTAATGATGCACATCAAGAAACTAGAAAATTAAGAACAAATCAAGTGAAAAATTTAAAGAAAATAAATAATAAAGATCAGAGCTGAAATAAATAAAATTGAAACAAAGAAACAGTACAGATCAATGAATTTAAAAGGTTGATTTATCAAAAAGATAAACAAAATTGAGAAATGTTTAGCTAGACTAAGAGAGGAGACCCAAATTCACGAAATCAGTAATGAAAAGGGAGACATAACAACTGAGCCCTCAGAAATACAAAGAATCACTAGAGGCTATTATAAACTATAGGCTCACAAATTCTAAAACCTGAAAGAAATTGATCAATTCCTGGACACATACAACCTACCAAAATTGAACCATGAAAAAAGAAAACAAAACAAAAAAAAACAATAAAACCTAATGAGATCAAAGCCATGATAAAACATCTTCTATCAAAGAAAAGCCTAAAATCTCATAGATTCACTGTGGAATTCCACCAAACATTTAGATAACTAATACAAACCTATTCAAACTTCAGAAAAAAATCAAAGGGGAGGGAATATGTCCAAACTCATTCAACAAGGCCAGCATTACCCTGATACCAATACCAGATAAGAACACAGCAAACAAAGAAAACTACAGAAGGATATCACTGGTGAACAAAAATGCAAAATCTTCAAAACTACTAGCAAACAGAGTTTAACCACACATTAAAAAGATTATTCAGCATGATTAAGTGAGATTTATCCTGGGGACGCAAGATATGCAAATCAATAAACGTGATACATAACATTAACAGAATCAAGAACAAAAAGTATATGATGACTTCAACAAATGCTGATAAAGAATTTGAAAATATTCAACATCCCTTAATGATGAAACTGTCATTAAAATGAGTATACATGTATGTCATATATATACCCATTATTCAAAATAATAAAGGGTATATATGACAAATCCTTGGTTAATATCATATTGAATGTGGAAAAATTGAAGGCCTTTTTTTCTAAGGACTGGTACAAGAGAAAGACACCCACTTTCACCACTATTATTTAACATAATACTGGAAGTCCTGGCCAGAGCAATTAGGCAAGACAAAGAAACAAAGAGCATTTAAATAGAAAAGGAGAAAGTCAAATTATACTTTTCCAAAGACAATTTAATGTTATACCTAGAAAAACCTAGACTCCATAAAAAAATTGTTAGAACTGATAAATAAATTCAGTCAAGTTGCAGAATACAAAATTAACATACAAAAACAGTAGCATTGTTATATGCCAATAGCAAACAATCTGAAAAAGAAACCAAGAAAGTAATCCCATTTATAAAAGCTGAAAATAAAATAAAATAGTGAAAGATCTCCACAATGAAATTATAATACATTGATGAAATATATTGAAGAGGACACAAACAAATGGGAACATATTCCATGCTCAAGGATTGGAAGAATTAAGATTGTTAAAATGACAACACTACTCAAAGCAATTTAAAAATGCAATGTCATCCTTATGAAAATACCAATGACATTCTTTGCAGTAATAGAAAAAATAATCCTAAAATTTATACAGAACCACCAAAAACAGAATTGCCAAAGCAGTTCTGTGTGAAAAGAACAAAGCTGGAGGCATCACACTACCTGACTTCAAAATTTACTACAAAGTTATAGTAATCAAAACAGCATGGTGCTGGCATAAAAACAGACACATAGAACAATGGAACAGAATACAGACCCCTGAAACAAATCCATGCATTTAAATTTAACTCATTTTCAACAGTGATGCCAAGAATATACAATCGGGAAAGGACAGTCTTTTCAATAAATGGTGCTTGGAAAACTGGATAACCATATGCAGAAAAATAAAACTAGACCCTATTCACAGAAAAATAAAACCAGATCCCTATTTTTCACCATACAAAAAAAAAATCAGATCAAAATGGATTAAAGACTTTAAAGACATCAAACTATAGAAACATTAGAAGAAAACATTAGGGAAATGTTCCAGGACATTGGTCTTGGTAAATATTTTTTTGTGTTAACACTTCAAAAACACAAGCTACCAAAGCACAAATAGGCAATTGGAATCACATTAAGCTAAGAAGCTTCTAAACCACAAAGGAAACAATAAAAAAAAAAAAAAAAGGTGAAGAGACAACTTACAGAATGGGAGAAAACATTTACAAACTCTCCATCTGATAAAAGATTAATAACCAGAATACATAGGGAGTTCAAATAGCTCAATAGCCAAAAAAACCCCTCCAAATAATCTAATTAAAAATGGGCAAATGATCTGAACAGACAGTTTTCAAAAGAAACATCCAAATGGCAAATAGTATATGAAAAAAAAACCACATCACTAATCATCATAGAAATACAAATCAAAACCACAATGAGATATCATCTCCCTCCAGTTACAATGGCTATTTTCAAAAGACAAAAAATAACAAATCTTGGCAAGGATATAGAGAAAAGGGGAAACCCCATATACTTTTGGTAGAAATGTAAATTAGTACAGCCACTATACAAAACAGTATGAATGTTCCTCAAAAAACTAAAAATAGAATTACCATATGATCCAGTAATTTTATTACTGGTATATATCCAAAAGAAAAGGGAATCAGGAGGCGGAGCAAGATGGCAGAACAGAAAGCTCCAGCAATCATCCCCCCAACCAGGATATCAAGTTAACAACTCTACACACAGAAAATCACCTTCATAAGAATGGAAAATCAGGTGAGCCCTCATAGCACCTGGTTTTAAATTCATATCACTAAAAAAGGCACTGAAGCATTAGAAGAAACAGTTCTGAATTACCACCTCCAATTCTACCCCTCCCCCTCCCCCACCACACAGCAGCAGTGTGGTGGGAAGTGTTTCTTTGGATGTTGGGGGAAGGATAACACAGCAATTGTGAGGCATTGAACTTAGTGCTGTCTTGTTAGAGCAGAAAGGAAAACTGGACCTAACTCAGCAGATGCCTGTCCACAGATGGAACATTTAAACCAGCCCTAGCCAGAGGGAAATTGCCAATTCCAGTGGTCCAAATTTTAGTGCCTGCAAACCTTGCATCCTAGGGATACAGAACTGAACTAGGCCCAGATACAGTGTAATGGGGATGTGGGGGACATGTGACATACAGAGACAGAAGCTGGGGCAGCCAAGGGAGTACTGGCATTAACTCTCCCATAACCCTAGGCTGCACAACTCACAGCTCCAAAAGAGACCTCTTCTTTCTACTTGAGTAAAGGACAGGGAGGAGTAGAGAGGATGTTGCCTTGCATCTAGGATAATAGCCCAGTCACAGCAGAATAAGGCATTGGTTGGAGTCATGGGGCCTACATTCCTGCCCTGGCTCCAAGATAAGATTTCTAGACACACCCTAGGCCAGAAGGGAACCTGCTGCCTTGAAGGAAAGAACCTAGTCCTGGCAGCATTCATCACCTGCTAACTGAAGAAACTTTGGGCCCTGAGCAACCAGAAGCAAAACTTAAGTACTACATTGAGGGCCTTGGATGAACCTCTGAGACTTGTTGGCTTTAGTGAAGTCTCAGCAGGTTACCAGCTCTGGTGGCTATGGGGGAAAATCTTTCTCCTTGAGAAAAGCAGAGGGAAAAGTGAAAGAGACTTTGTCTTGAACCTTAGGTACCAGCATGGCCACAGGAGGGTAGAGAACTAACTGGACTCCTGGCATTCCCAACTTCAGGAACTGATTCTTGGATGAGATTTCTGAACCTGCCCTGGGTGAGAGGGGAGGCCACTGCCCTGAAGGGTGAGTCCCAGGCCAGGCAGCATTCACAAGCTGACTTAAAAGCCTTTGGTCCTTAAGGGAACATCAGAGGTAAGTGTGGCAGTATTCATCATGGCTTGGGGTGGCAGTGGCTACATGGTGACTCTCCTCTTCCTTTGGAAAAAGGAGGAAAGAGTGGGAAGGACTGTATCTTGTAGTTTGAGTGCCACTTTATCCATAACACAATAGAACAACAGGTAAATTTCTAAGGATTTTAGCTCTAATTATTGACTCACTGATGGCATTACCAGACCCGCACTGGGCCTAGGGAATCTTGCCACTCTAAATAGAATGTAAGCGCTGATTGTAGAGTCCCAGGGCCTTGAGCAAATATAGACAGTAGCCAGGGAGTGGTTACAGCAGGCCTAGGGCAAGACCCACTACCAGGCTGGCTTCAGATATGACCCAGTACATTCACAGTGGTGATGGCCATGGGGTGCTTGTGTCACTACACCCCCAGGTTTAGGTGGCTTGGAACAGAGAGAGCAATCTGTATGTTTGGGAGAAAGTAAGAAAGGAGAAAAAGAGCCTCTTTCTGGTAATCTAGAGACGTCTACAAGATCTTGTTCAAGACCATCAAAGCTATACATCCATAAGTCTGTAAGAAAAACAGTGTTACTAGGCCTGGGGTGCCCCCTAAAGCAGATACAGCTTAGACTGCAAAACCAAAGTTCTTGCAAATATCTGGAAAGCCCTCCCAAGAAGGACAACTACAAATAAGCTCATACAGTAAACACTACAATACCTAATTCTTTAAAACCCAGACACTGGGAGGAGGAGCCAAGATAGCTGAATAGGAACAGCTCCGGTCTACAGCTTCCAGCGTGAGCGACACAGAAGACGGGTGATTTCTGCATTTCCATCTGAGGTACCAGGTTCATCTCATTAGGGAGTGCCAGACAGTGGGCGCAGGACAGTGGGCGCAGGACAGTGGGTGCAGTGCATCATCTGGCAGCCAAAGCAGGGCGAGGCATTGCCTCACTCAGGAAGCACAAGGGGTCAGGGAGTTCCCTTTCCTGGTCAAGGAAAGGGGTGACAGATGACACCTGGAAAATCAGGCCACTCCCACCCGAATACTGTGCTTTTCCCACAGGCTTAGGAAACAGCGCACCAGGAGACTATATCCCGCACCTGGCTGAGAGGGTCCTACGCCCACGGAGTCTCACTGATTGCTAGCACGGCAGTCTGAGATCAAACTGCAAGGCGGCAGGAGGCTGGGGGAGGGTCGCCTGCCATTGCCCAGGCTTGTTTAGGTAAACAAAGCAGCCAGGAAGCTCGAACTGGGTGGAGCCCACCACAGCTCAAGGAGGCCTGCCTGCTTCTGTAGGCTCCACCTCTGGGGGCAGGGCACAGACAAACAAAAAGACAGCAGTAACCTCTGCAGACTTAAATGACCCTGTCTGACAGCTTTGAGGAGAGCAGTGGTTCACCCAGCACGCAGCTGGAGATCTGAGAATGGGCAGACTGCCTCCTCAAGTGGGTCCCTGATCCCTGACCCCCGAGCAGCCTAACTGAGAGGCAGCCCCCAGTAGGGGCAGACTGACACCTCACACGGCTGGGTACTCCTCTGAGACAAAACTTCCAGAGGAATGATCAGAAAGCAGCATTCGCAGATCACGAAATTCTGCAGTTCTGCAGACACCGTTGCTGATACCCAGGCAAAAAGGGTCTGGAGTGGACCTCTAGCTAACTCCAACAGACCTGCAGCTGAGGGTCCTGTCTGTTAGAAGGAAAACTAACAAACAGAAAGGACATCCACACCAAAAACCCATCTGTACAATACCATCATCAAAGACCAAAAGTAGTTAAAACAACAAAGATGGGGAAAAACAGAGCAGAAAAACTGGAAACTCTAAAAAGCCAAGTGCCTCTCCTCCTCTAAAGGAATGCAGTTCCTCACCAGCAATGGAACAAAGTTGGATGGAGAATGACTTTGACGAGTTGAGAAAAGAAGGCTTCAGACAATCAAACTACTCCGAGCTACAGGAGGAAATTCCAACCAAAGGCAAAGAAGTTGAAAACTTTGAAAAAACTTTAGATGAATGTATAACTAGAATAACCAATACAGAGAAGTGCTTAAAGGAGCTGATGGAGCTGAAAGCCAAGGCTTGAGAACTACATGAAGAATGCAGAAGCCTCAGGAGCCGATGCAACCAACTGGAAGAAAGGGTATCAGCGATGGAAGATGAAATGAATGAAATGAAGCCAGAAGGGAAGTTTAGAGAAAAAAGGATAAAAAGAAACGAACAAAGCCTCCAAGAAATATGGGACTATGTGAAAAGACCAAATCTACGTCTGATTGGGGTACCTGAAAGTGACGGGGAGAATGGAACCAAGTTGGAAAACACTCTGCAGGATATTATCCAGGAGAACTTCCCCAATCTAGCAAGGCAGGCTAACATTCAGATTCGGGAAATACAGAGAATGCCACAAAGATACTCCTCGAGAAGAGCAACTCCAAGACAAATAATTGTCAGATTCACCAAAGTTGAAATGAAGGAAAAAATGTTAAGGGAAGCCAGAGAGAAAGGTCGGGTTACCCAAAAAGGGAAGCCCATCAGACTAACAGCGGATCTCTCGGCAGAAACTCTACAAGACAGAAGAGAGTGGGGGCCAATATTCAACATTCTTAAAGAAAAGAATTTTCAACCCAGAATTTCATATCCAGCCAAATTAAGCTTCATAAGTGAAGGAGAAATAAAATCCTTTACAGACAAGCAAATGCTGAGAGATTTTGTCACCACCAGGCCTGCCCTAAAAGAGCTCCTGAAGGAAGCGCTAAACATGGAAAGGCACAACCGGTACCAGCCACTGCAAAATCATGCCCAAATGTAAAGACCATCGAGACTAGGAAGAGACTGCATCAACTAATGAGCAAAATAACCAGCTAACATCATAATGACAGGATCAAATTCACACATAACAATATTAACTTTAAATGTAAATGGACTAAATGCTCCAATTAAAAGACACAGACTGGCAAATTGGATAAAGACTCAAGACCCATCAGTGTGCTGTATTCAGGAAACCCATCTCACATGCAGAGACACATGTAGGCTCAAAATAATAGGATGGAGGAAGATCTACCAAGCAAATGGAAAACAAAAAAAGGCAGAGGTTGCAATCCTAGTCTCTGATAAAACAGATTTTAAACCAACAAAGATCAAAAGAGACAAACAAGGCCATTACATAACGGTAAAGGGATCAATTCAACAAGAAGAGCTAACTATCCTAAATATATATGCACCCAATACAGGAGCACCCAGATTCATAAAGCAAGTCCTGAGTGACCTACAAAGAGACTTAGACTCCCACACAATAATAATAGGAGATTGTAACACCCCACTGTCAACATTAGACAGATCAACGAGACAGAAAGTTAACAAGGATACCCAGGAATTGAACTCAGCTCTGCACCAACCGGATCGAATAGACATCTACAGAACTCTCCACCCCAAATCAACAGAATATACATTTTTTTCAGCACCACACCACACCTAATCCAAAACTGACCACATACTTGGAAGTAACGCTCTCCTCAGCAAATGTAAAAGAACAGAAATTATAACAAACTGTCTCTCAGACCACAGTGCAATCAAACTAGAACTCAGGATTAAGAAACTCACTCAAAACCTCTCAACTACATGGAAACCGAACAACCTGCTCCTGAATGACTACTGGGTACATAACGAAATGAAGGCAGAAATAAAGATGTTCTTTGAAACCAATGAGAACAAAGACACAATGTACCGGAATCTCTGGGACACATTCAAAGCAGTGTGTAGAGGGAAATTCATAGCACTAAATGCCCACAAGAGAAAGCAGGAAAGATCCAAAATTGACACCCTAACATCACAATTAAAAGAACTAGAAAAGCAAGAGCAAACACATTCAAAAGCTAGCAGAAGGCAAGAAATAACTAAAATCAGAGCAGAACTGAAGGAAATAGAGACCAAACAAACCCTTCAAAAAATTAATGAATCCAGGAGCTGGTTTTTTGAAAGGATCAACAAAATTGATAGACCACTAGCAAGACTAACAAAGAAAAAAAGAGAGAAGAATCAAATAGACACAATAAAAAATGATAAAGGGGATATCACCACCGATCCCACAGAAATGGAAACTACCTTCAGAGAATACTACAAACACCTCTATGCAAATAAACTAGAAAATCTAGAAGAAATGGATAAATTCCTTGACACATACACTCTCCCAAGAGTAAACCAGGAAGAAGTTGAATCTGAATAGACCAATAACAGCATCTGAAATTGTGGCAATAATCAATAGCTTACCAACCAAAAAGAGTCCAGGACCAGATGGATTCATAGCCGAATTCTACCAGAGGTACAAGGAGGAACTGGTACCAGTCCTTCTGATACTATTTCAATCAACAGAAAAAGAGGGAATCCTCCCTAACTCATTTTATAAGGCCAGTATCATCCTGATACCAAAGCTGGGCAGAGACACAACAAAAAAAGAGAATTTTAGACCAATATCCTTGATGAACATTGATGCAAAAATCCTCAATAAAATACTGGCAAACCAAATCCAGCAGCACATCAAAAAGCTTATCCACCATGACCAAGTGGGCTTCATCCCTGGGATGCAAGGCTGGTTCAATATATGCAAATCAATAAATGTAATCCAGCATACAAACAGAACCAAAGACAAAAACCACATGATTATCTCAATAGATGCAGAAAAGGCCTTTGACAAAATTCAACAACACTTCATGCTAAAAACTCTCAATAAATTAGGTATTGATGGGACATATCTCAAAATAATAAGAGCTATCTATGACAAAACCACAGCCAATATCATACTGAATAGGAAAAAACTGGAAGCATTCCCTTTGAAAACTGGCACAAGACAGGGATGCCCTCTCTCACCACTCCTATTCAACATAGTGTTGGAAGTTCTGGCCAGGGCAATCAGGCAGGAGAAAGAAAGAAATGGTATTCAATTAGGAAAAGAGGAAGTCAAATTGTCCCTGTTTGCAGACTACATGATTGTATATCTAGAAAACCCCATTGTCTCAGCCCAAAATCTCCTTAAGCTGATAAGCAACTTCAGCAAAGTCTCAGGATACAAAATCAATGTACAAAAATCACAAGCATTCTTATACACCAATAACAGACAAACAGAGAGCCAAATCATGAGTGAACTCCCATTCACATTTGCTTCAAAGAGAATAAATACTTAGGAATGCAACTTACAAGGGACGTGAAGGACCTCTTCAAGGAGAACTATAAACCACTGCTCAATGAAATAAAAGAGGATATAAACAAATGGAAGAACATTCCATGCTCATGGGTAGGAAGAATCAATATCGTGAAAATGGCCGTACTGCCCAAAGTAATTTATAGATTCAATGCCATCCCCATCAAGCTACCAATGACTTTCTTCACAGAATTGGAAAAAACTACTTTAAAGTTCATATGGAACCAAAAAAGAGCCCGCATCGCCAAGTCAATCCTAAGCCAAAAGATCAAAGCTGGAGGAATCACGCTACCTGACTTCAAACTATACTACAAGGCTACAGTAACCAAAAAAGCATGGTACTGGTACCAAAACAGAGATATAGATCAATGGAACAGACCAGAGCCCTCAGAAAAAACGCCAAATATCTACAACTATCTGATCTTTGACAAATCTGAGAAAAACAAGCAATGGGGAAAGGATTCCCTATTTAATAAATGGTGTTAGGAAAACTGGCTAGCCATATGTAGAAAGCTGAAACTGGATCCCTTCCTTACACCTTATACAAAAATTCATTCAAGATGGATTAAAGACTTAAACATTAGACCTAAAACCATAAAAACCCTAGAAGAAAACCTAGGCATTACAATTCAGGACATAGGCATGGGCAAGGACTTCATGTCTAAAACACCAAAAGCAATGGCAACAAAAGCCAAAATTGACAAATGGGATCTAATTAAACTAAAGAGCTTCTGCACAGCAAAAGAAACTACCATCAGAGTGAACAGGCAACCTACAAAATGGGAGAAAATTTTCACAACCTACTCATCTGACAAAGGGCTAATATACAGAATCTACAATGAACTCCAACAAATTTACAAGAAAAAAACAAACAACCCCATCAAAAAGTGGGCGAAGGATATGAACAGACACTTCTCAAAAGAAGACATTTATGCAGCCAAAAAACACATGAAAAAATGCTCACCATCACTGGCCATCAGAGAAATGCAAATCAAAACCACAATGAGATACCATCTCACACCAGTTAGAATGGCAATCATTCAAAAGTCAGGAAACAACAGGTGCTGGAGAGGATGTGGAGAAATAGGAACACTTTGACACTGTTGGTGGGACTGTAAACTAGTTCGACCATTGTGGAAGTCAGTGTGGCAATTCCTCAGGGATCTAGAACTAGAAATACCATTTGACCCAGCCATCCCATTACTGGGTATATACCCAAAGGACTATAAATCATGCTGCTATAAAGACACATGCACACGCATGTTTATTGCAGCACTATTCACGATAGCAAAGACTTGGAACCAACCCAAATGTCCAACAATGATAGACTGGATTAAGAAAATGTGGCACATATACACCATGGAATACTATGCAGCCATAAAAAATGATGAGTTCATGTCCTTTGTAGGGACATGGATGAAATTGGAAATCATCATTCTCAGTAAACTGTCTCAAGGGAAAAACCAAACACCGCATGTTCTCACTCTTAGATGGGAATTGAAAAATGAGAACACATGGACACAGGAAAGGGAATATCACACTCTGGGGACTGTTGTGGGGTGGGGGGAGGGGGAAGGGATAGCATTAGGAGATATACCTAGTGCTAAATGGCGAGTTAATGGGTGCAGCACACTAGCATGGCATATGTATACCTATGTAACTAACCTGCACATTGTGCACATGTACCCTAAAACTTAAAGTATAATAATAATAAAAAACAAACAAAACAAAACAAAAAAACCCAGACACTGAAGAACATCTGCTAGAATCAATACCACCTAGGAAAACATGACCTCACCAAGTGAACTAAATAAGGCACCAGGGACCAATCCTGAAGAAGCAGAGACTTGTGACCTTTCAGACAGATAATTCAAAGTAGCCATGTTGCGGTAACTCAAATAAATTTAAGATAACATAGAGAAGAAATCAGATTTTTATCAGATAAATTTAACAAAGATATTGAAATAATTGAAAAGAACAAAGCAGAATTTCTTGAGCTGAAAAATGCAATTACCATACTGAAGAATGCATCAGACACCTTTAATAGGAGAATTGACCAAGCAGAAGAAAGAATAAGTGAGCTTTAGAACAGGCTATTTGAAAATACACAGTCAGAGGAGATAAAAGATAAAATAATAAAAAGCACTAAAGCACACCTACAGGATGTAGAAAATAGCATTAAAAGGACAAATCTAAAAGTTATTGGTCTTAAAGAGAAGGTAGATAAAGAGATAGGGGTAGAAAGTTTATTAAAAGCAGTAAAAACAGAGAACTTCCCAAACCCTGAGGAGAGGATACAGAAAAGTGGGGAGTACTCTGTCTTGGAAATTATCAATATCCAAGTACAAGAATTCTACCTCAAGGCCTTTAATAATCAAATTCCCAAAGGTCAAAAATAAAGAAAGGATCTTAAAAGCAGCAAGACAAAAGAAACAAATAACATACAATGTAGCTGTAATACACCTGGTGGGAGACTTATAAGTGGAAACTTTACAGGCCAGAAGAGAATGGCAAGACATATTTAAAGTGCTGAAGGAAGAAAATGTTTATGCTAGAATAATATATCTGGTGAAAATATCCTTCAAACATGAAGGAGAAATAAAGACTTTTTCAGACACACAAGAGCTGAGAAATTTTATCAATAACAGAAATGTCTTACAAGAAATGCTTAAGGGAGTGCTTCAATTGGAAAGGAAATAACATCAATGAGCAATAAATAATCACCTGAAGGTACAGAACTCATTGGTAATAGTATGTGCACAGAAAAACTTAGAATACTATAACACTGTAACTGTGGTGTGTGAACTACTTTTATTTTAAGTAGAAAGAGTAAATGATGAACCAATTAGAAATAATAACAACAACAACTCATCAAGACATAGTACAATAAGACAAAAGTAGAAACAGCAAAAGGTTAAAAATTGGGGGGAAGAAGTTATAGTGTAGAGTTTTTATTAGTTTTCTCATTCTTTTTTGTTTGCTTGTTTATAAAAATAGTGTTGTTATCAGGTTAACATAAGGGGTTCTAAGACAGTATTTGCAAGTCTCATGGTAACCTCAAACCAAAAAACATACAATGGATACACAAATAATAAAAAGCAAGAAACTAAATCATGTCACCAGAGAAAATCCTTTTCACTAGAATAAGACAGGAAGAATAGAAAGAAGAAAGAGAAAACCATAAAAATACCAGAAAACAAATAGCAAAGTGGTAGAAGTAAGTCCTCACTTATCAATCAAAACGTTAAATGTAAATGGACTAAATTCTCCAATTGAAAGGTGACAGACTGGCTTAATGAATGAAAGTACAAGACCCATTGATCTGCTGCCTGCAAGAAATATATGTCATCTATAAAGACATGCATAGACCAAACATAAAGGGATTGAAAAAGATATTCCGTGACAAAAGAAGTAAAAAAGAAGAGTTACTATACTTATATCAGACCAAATAGATTTCAAGACAAAAACTATAAGAGAAAGAACATCACTATATAGTGGTAAAAAGGTTAATTCAGCAAAAAAATAACAATCTTAAATATATATGCACCCAACACTGGAGCACTCAGATATATAAAACAATTATTATTACAGCTAAAGGAAGAGGGAGGCCCCAGAATTGGACAGATATTCCAGACAGAAAAGTGACAAAGAAACATCAGACTTTATCTGAACTATAGAACAAATGAATCTAATGGATATTTATAGAACATTTCATCCAAGAGCTACAGAATACATATTCTTTTCCTCAGCACATGGCTCATTCTCAGAGAAACCATATATTAGGTCATGAAACAAGTCCTGAAAGAATCATAAACAATGACTTAGCTTGTTTAATAGCATAAACAATGCTATTAAGCATCTTCTCTGACCACAGTATAATGAATCTAGAAATTAATAACAAAAGCAATTTTGGAAACTACACAAATGAATGTGAATTAAAACTTATGCTTCTGAATGATCATTGGGTCAATAAAGACATTAAATAGGAAATTGAAAAATTTATTGAAACAAATGATAATGGAAACAAAACATACCAAAATCTATGGGGAATAGCAAAAGTACTACTAAGAGCAAAAGTACTACTAATAGTTACAAGTACCTACATCAAAAAAAAGCAAACAACTTTAAATAAATAATCTAATGGTGCACCTTGAATAATTTGAAAAGTGAGAACAAACGAAACCCAAAATTAGTAAAAGAATGGAAATAACAAAGATTAGAGCATAAATAAATAAAATTGAAATGAAGGAAACAGCACAAAAGGTCAATAAAACAAAAAGTTGGTTTTCTAAAAAGTTAAAGAAAATTGGCAAACCTTTAGCCAGACTAAAAAAAAAGAGAGAGAGGATCCAAATAAATAAAATTAAAAAGGAAAAAGGAGACATTATAACTGATACTACAGAAATCTAAAGAATCTTTAGTGGATACTATAAGCAATTATATGCCAATAAATTTGAAAACCTAGAAGAAATGGACAAATTCCAGGATACATAAAACCTACCAAGAATGAACCAGGAAGAAATCCAAAATCTGAACAGACCAATAACAACTAACGAGACTGAAGCCTTAATAAAACAAATACAAGTAAAGAAAAGCTTGGGACCCGTTGGCTTCACTGCTGAATTCTACCAAACATTCAAAGGACAAATACCAATCTTAAACTACTCTGAAAAATAGAAGAGGAAATATTTTAAAGCTCATTTTACAAGGCCAGTATTACCCTGAACAGAAAACCAGACAGATACATTAAAAAAAAAAAAAAAAAAAAAAACTAGGCTAATGTCTCTGATGAGTATTGGTGCAAAATCCTCAACAACATACTAGTACTATGAATTCAACAACACATTAGAAATATTATTCTTCATGACCAATGGTATTTACCCTTCAGATGCATAGGCAAATCAAACAATGTGACACATCATATCAACAGAATGAGAATAAGAACTATGAGAATAAGAACTATTTCAATTCATGCTGAAAGAGTATTTGACATAATTTAACATCACTTCATGGTAAAAACCCTAAAAAACTGGGACTAGAAGGAACATAAATCAACATAATGAAAGCTGTATATGACAGACTCACAGCTAGTATCATACTGAAAGGGGAAAAACTAAAAGCCTTTCTTTCCTGTAAGATCTATAACATGACAAAAATACCCACTGTCACCACTGTTATTTAAAATAGTACTGGAAGTCCTGCTTAAGCACTCAGATGACAGAAAATTATAAAGGGCATACAAATTGGCAAGTGTGATGGTTAATACTGAGTGTCAACTTGATTGGATTGAAGGATGCAAAATATTGATCCTGGGTGTGTCTATGAGGGTATTGCCAAAGGATATTAACATTTCAGTCAGTGGGCTGGGAAAGGCAGACCCACCATTAATCTGGGTGGATACCATCTAATCAGTTGCCAGCACAGCCAGGATATAAAACAGGCAGAAAAATGCGAAAAGGCTAGACTGACTTAGCCTCCTAGCCTACATCTTTCTCCCATGCTGGATGCTTCCTGCCCTGAACATTGGATTCCAAGTTTTTCAGATTTGAGAATTGGACTGGCTTCCTTGTTTCTCAACTTGTAGACAGCTTATTGTGGGATCTTGTGATTGTGTGAGTTAATACTACTTAATAAATGCATATACATATACATATACACACACACACACACACACACACACACACACACACACACACACCTGTTTTACTAGTTGTGTCCCTCTGGAGAACCCTGACTAAAACAGATTTTGTACCAGGAGTGGTTCTAGAGAAACAGAATATTAAGAATGAAGTTCTTTCGTTGGTTTTGGGGTTTCTGGATTTGGCTGCTTAATATGATTAGACCTCAAAATGCTAAGGAATCTACTTCTAATAGTATGGAGAACACTGACAGTCCTTGACATAAACTGTTGAGTGAGTTATGCAAAATACATGCATTTGACATTCCTGATTCACTCCTCAGGAGAGGCAAGGAGTTTAGTGACTCTATACATAATATCTTTGAAAATATGTGGAGAACAAAGGAACATAATGTAGTTAGTTGGTTGCTCCTAAGTTAACTAGAGAAAGTGCTAAAATAAAATGATGAACCCAGGAATTCTAACTCCAGGCTTCAGAAGCAGATACTAAGCCTCAAATCTGCTAAGATTGCCCCGAGTGAGAGTCTTATCTCCTGCATAGAAAGAGCTGAAATTGTGGAAAAACAGACAAAAGCTTTTATCATGCAAGTGGCTGACCTGCAATAAAAGGTGCATGGAGAGCCTCACCAGGTGTCTACTGGTGAGAGCATTAAAGTGAGAGCATTGATTGGAGAAGAATGGGACCCTGCTACTTAGAATCAGGATGTTTGGCAGGACCCTGATAAAGATGGGGAAACTGAGCTTGTAAACTCTGATGAACCTTTTTTTATGCCAGAAATAACAGCTTCCCCATCCCCAGTAGTGGCAACATCCCCTCCCTGACCCATGCTGCCATCAGCCATTTCACCATTGTCTGAGAAGATAAACCCTACGCTGTCTTAGACAACAGTGAAGGCCTCCCCTGAGGCAGTCGTCAGGCAAGATAATGGTGATTCTTCTCAGGAGCCACCCCCAACAGCCCAGTTTGCTTCTAGACCTATAACTAGGCTAAAGTCCTGGCACTTCCCTAGAGGTGAGGTTAAGAGTGTGACCCATGAGGAGGTGTGCTACTCTTGAAAATAAATGCTTGAGTTTTCTAATTTATATAAGCAGATATATGGAGAACAGGCATGGGAATGGATATTAAGGGCATGGGATAATGGTGGAAGAAACATAGAGTTGGATCAGGCTGAATTTATTAATTTGGGCCCACTAAGTAGGAATTTTACATATAATATTGCAGCTCAGGGAGATAAAAAAGGTTCTAATAGTTTATTTGCTTGGTTAGCTGAAATATGGATCAAAAGATGGTACTGTAAGCAAGCTGAAAATGCCTGATCTCTCTTGGTTTAATGTAGAGGAAGGGATCCACAGGCTTAGGGAGACTGGGATGGTGCAGTGGATTAGTCACTTTAGACCTACTCATCCCAGCTGGGAGTGTCCAGAAGATATAACCTTAACCAATGCTTTGCGAAAGTGATTTGTGAGGGCAACACCTGCATCTTTGAAGAGCCCTGTAATTGTTCTTCTCTGTACATCACATCTAACAGTGGGAACTGCAGTCCCTCAACTACAAAATTTAAATACAATGGGGATAATTGGATCCCGAGTTGGCAGGGGCCAAGTGATGGCACTCAATCATCAAAGGCAAGGTGGATATAGCTACTGGAATGGACAGCAGAGGCAAAGCAGCAATCAGAATAGTCTGACTCATGTATAGCTCTGGCATTGGCTAATTAATAATGGTGTTCCTAGAAGTGAAATTGATATGAAGCCTACTGTATTCCTACTTAATTTACATAAGCAGAAAACTTCCAAATCTAATGGACAAAATAATTTGAATTATAAAAATAGAAAATTATTACCTCTCAATCCGTATCTAGACTTCAGCCAGTTTACAGACCTAGAACTCCTTGAATGAAGGGGAGGCTGGGTATCCTTGAGGAAGGACCCCACTATACTACTGACAATTTATGCTGTTAATCTCTTTCCCATCCTTCCCCAAGAAGACCTCTGGCCTTTTACCAGGATAAGTGTGCATTGAGGAGAGGGAAATGATCAGACATTTTGGGGACTACTGGACACTGGCTCTGAGCTGACATTGATTCCAGGAGAACCGAAATGTCATTGTGGTCCTCCAATTAAAGTAGAGGCTTGTGGAGGTCAGGTAATTAATGGAATTTTGACTTGGGTCTGACTTACAGTGGGTCCTTGGACTCATCCTGTGGTCTTTTCCCCAGTGCCAGAATGCATAATTGACATATACATACTTAGCAGCTGACAGAACCCCCACATTGGCTCCCTGACTGGTAGGGTGAGGGCTATTATGGTGATAAAGGCCAAATGTAAGCCATTAGAGCTGCCTCTACATAGAAAAACAGTAAATCAAAAACTATATTTCATCCCTGGAAGGATTGCAGAGATTAGCACCACCATAAAGGACTTGAAAGATGCAGGAGTGGAGATTCCCACCACAACCCAATTCAACTCTCCTATTTGGCCTGTGCAGAAGACAGATGCATCTTGGAGAATGACAGTAAATTATTATAAGCTTAACCACCAAGTGGTAACTCCAATTGCAGCTGCTGTACCAGATGTGGTTTCATTGCTTGAGCAAATTAACACATCTCCTGGTACCTGGTATGCAGCCATTGACTTGGCAAATGCCTTTTTCTTTATTCCTGTCCATAAGGCCCACTAGAAGCAATTTTCCTTCAGTTGGCAAGGCCAGCAATATACATTTACTGTCCTACCTCAGGGGTATATCAACTCTCCAGCTTTGGGTCATAATTTCATTGGGAGAGAACTTGATCGCTTTTTGCTTCCACAAAATATCATACTGGTCCATTACATTGAGGACATTATGCTGATTGGATCCAGTGAGCAAGAAGTAGCAAGCATACTGGACTTATTGGTAAGACATTTGTGTGCCAGATAAATCTGAATAAATCAGTCAAATAAATCTGACTAAAATTCAGGGACCTTCTACCTTAGTGAAATTTCTAGTGGTCCACTGGGGTGGAGCCTGTCAAGTTATTCCTTTTAAGATGAAGAATAAGTTGCTGCATTCGGCCTCTTCTACAAGCAAGAAAGACGCACAATGCCTAGTGGGCCTATTGGGAGTTTGCAGCCAACAAATTCCTCATTCTGGTGTGTTATTCTGGCTGATTTATCGCGTGACTCAAAAGGCTGCCAGCTTTGAGTGGGGTCCAGAACAGGAGAAGGCTCTGCAACCAGTTCAGGCTGCTGTGCAAGATGCTCTGCCACTTGGGTCATGTGACCCAGCAGATCCAAAGGTGATTGAGGTGTCAGTGGCAGATAGGGATGCTGTATGGACCCTTTGGCAGGCCCCCAAAGGTGAATCACAGTTGAGGCCTACAGGATTTTTCAGCAAGGGCCTACCATCTTCTGCAGATAACTATTCTCCTTTTGAGAGACAAATCTTGGCCTGTTACTGGGCTTTGGCGAAAATGGAATATTTAACCATGGGTCATCAAGTCACAACATGACTTGAACTGCTTATCATGAACTGGGTGCTTTCTGACCCACCTAGCCATAAAGCCAATTGTTTGTCTGGATGGTCAGGGACTTGGAAGAAGCATGATTGGAAGATTGGTGACAAAGGAATTTGGGGAAGAAGTATGTGGATGGACCTCTCTCTGAGTGGTCAAAAACTGTAAAGATATTTATATCCTATGTGAGTGCTCACCAATGGATGACCTCAGCAGAGGAGGATTTTAATAATCAGGTGGATAGAATGACCTGTTCTGTGGCTATCACTCAGCCTCTTTCTCCAGCTACCCGTCATCGCCCAAAGGGCCCACAAACGAAGTGGCCATGGTGGCAATGATGGAGATTATGCATGAGCTCAGCAACATGGACTTCCACTTACCAAGGTTGACCTTGCCATGGCCACCGCTGAGTGCCCTATTTGCCAGCAGAAGAGACCAACACTGAGCCCTGGATATGTCCCCATTCTTCAAGGTGATCAGCCAGCTACCTGGTAGCAGGTTGATTATATTGGACTTCTTCTATCATGGAAAGGGCAGAGGTTTGTCCTCAATGGAATAGACACTTACTCCAGATATGAGTTTGCCTATCCTGCATGCAATGCTTCTGCCAAGACTACCATCCATGGACTCACAGAGTGCCTTATCCACCATCATGGTATTCCACACAGCATTGCCTCTGACCAAGGCACTCACTTTATGGCTAAAGAAGTGTGGCATTGGGCTCATGCTCATGGAATTCACTGGTTTTACCATGTCCCCCATCATCCTGAAGCAGCTGGATTGATAGAAGTGTGGATTGGCCTTTTGAAGTCACAATTACAACACCAACTAGGTGACAATACTTTGCAGGGCTGTGGCAAAGTTTTCTAGAAGGCTGTGTATGCTCTGAATCAGCATCCAATATATAATAGAGTTGCTCCCATAGCCAGGATTCATTGGTCCAGGAATCAAGGGGTGGAAGTAGAAATGGCACCACTCACCATCACCCCAAATGATCCACTGGCAAAAGTTTTGCTTCCGGTTACTGCAACATTACGTCCTGCTTGCCTAGAGGTCTCAGTTCCACAGGGAGGAATGCTGCCACCAGGAGACAGAACAACAATTTCATTAAACTTGAAGTGAAGATTGCCACCTGGACACCTTGGGCTTCTCCTATCTTTGTGTTAACAGGTTAAGAAGGGAGTTACAGTTTTGGCTGGGGTGATTGACCCAGACTATCAAGATGAAATCATTCTATTACTCCACAATGTAGGTAAGGAAGAGTATGCATGAAATACAAGAGTGTCTTGTATTTCTTAGGGTGTCTGTTAGTATTACCATGCCCTGTAATTAAGGTCAATGGGAAACTACAACAGCCCAATCCAGGCAGGACTGCAAATGGCCTAGACCCTTCAGGAATGAAGGCTTGGGTCATTCCACCAAGAAAAAAAACACAACCTGAAGTGCTTGCTGAGGTGCTTTCTGAAGGCAAAGGGTATACAGAGTGGGTAGTAAAAGAAGTTAGTCATCAATACCAGCTATGACCATGTGACCAGTTGCAGAAATGAGGACTGTAATTGTCATGAGTGTTTCCTCCTTCTAGTATTAAAACCATATTTGTGCATGTATACACTTGTAATAAGAAAATACCTTCATTTTATTTCCTTTTTCCTTTATCATGTGACATAAATTTTATTTACTTCGTATCAGCACTTAAGTATTGTTAACTCTATGTAATAGCATTTGGGTTGGAGATTGGTGCATTTCTGGTTGTATGAAGGATAGTTGTACATGTTAGGAATACTTATGACCCTGATATTGTCTTTATTTGAAGTTTATGTATGAGCTCAGGACACGTGTATGGGTTCAAGTTGACAAGGGGTAGAGTTGTGATGGTTAATACCGAGTGTCAACTTGACTGGATTGAAGGATGCAAAGTATTGATCTTTGGTGTGTCTGTGAGGGTGTTGCCAAAGGAGATTAACATTTGAGTCAGTGGGCTGGGAAAGGCAGACCTACTCTTTACCTTAGTGGACACCATCTAATCAGCTGCCAGTGTGGCCAGGATATAAAGCAGGCAGAAAATGTGAAAAGGCTAGAGTGGCTTAGCCTCCCAGCCTACATCTTTCTCCCAGGATGCTGGATGTTTCCTGCCCTTGAATATCGAATTCCAAGTTCTTCAGCTTTGGGACTCAGACTGGCTTCCTTTCTCCTCAGCTTGCAGATGGCCTGTTGTGGGACCTTGTGATTGTGTGAGTTAATACTACTTAATAAACTCTCTGTCTCTCACATACAGACACACATACACACACACACACACACACACACACACACATATATATATCCTATTAGTTATGTCCCTCTAGAGAACCCTGACTAATAGAGCAAGGAAGAAGTCAAATTATCCTTGCCTGCAGATGATATAATCTTACACTTGAAATAACTTAAAGACTTCATAAGAAAACTATTAGAACTAATAAAAAATTCAGTAACGTTGCAAAATACAAATCAACATACACAAAATCAGTTGTATATCAACACAACAACAGTGAACAATGTGAAAAAGAAATCACAAAATGAAATTTATAATAGCCACACATAAAATTAAATACCTAGGAATTAATCAAAGAAGTGAAAGACTTTAACAATGAAAACTACAAAGCATTGATGAAAAAAATTGAAGAGGACCCCCCAAAATGGCAAAAAATATTCCATATTTATGGATTTGAAGAATCAATATTGTTAAAATTCTCATACTACCCAAAGAAATCTATAGATTCAATGCAATTTCTATCAAAATACCAATTACACTCTTCACAGAAATTAAAAACAATTTAAAAAATTATATGAAACCAGAAAACACCCAGAATAGCCAAAGTTATCTTAAATAAAAAGGAGAAAACAGGAGGAATCACATTACCTGACTTCAAATTATACTATAGAGCTATACTAACCAAAACAGCATGGTACTGGCATAAAAAGATGCAAAGACCAATGGAACAGAATATAGAACCCAGAAATAAATCCAGACAGCAACAGTGAACTCATTTTTGACAAAGTTGCCAAGAACATACACTAGGAAAAAGACAGTGTCTTCAATAAATGGTGCCAGGAAAACTGGATATCCATATGCAGAAGAATGAAACTAGATCCCTATCTCTCACCAAATATGAAAATCAAATCAAAACGGATTAAAGTCTCAAATCTAAGACATCATCCTATAAATCTACTATAAGAAAACTTTGGGGAAAATCTCCAGGACATTGATCTAGATGAAAATTTTTTGAGCAATACCCCACAAGCTCAGGCAACTAAAGCAAAAATGGTCAAATGTGATCACATCAAGTTAAAAATCTTCTGTACAGCAAGGGACACAATCAACAAGATGAAGGGAAAACACATAGAATGAGAGAAAATATTTGCAAACTAGCCCTCTGACAAAAGATTATTAAACAGAATATATAAGGAGTTCAAACAACTCTACAGGGAAATATTTAATAATCTGATCAAAAAATCTGTAAAAGTATTTGAATAGACATTTCTCAAAATAAGACACACAAATGGCAAGCAGGCCTATGAAAATGCACTCAATGTCATTGATCATCAGAGAAATGCAAATCAAAACTACAATGAGAGGTAATCTCAGTTAGTTAAGTGGCTTATGCTCAAAAGATAGGAATTAACAAATTCTGGTAAAGATATGGAGAAAAGTGAACCCTTATACACTGTTGGTGGGAAGGTAATTTAGTATAAACACTATGGAGAACAGTTTGGAGCATCCTGAAAAAGCTAAAAATTAAGCTACAATATTGGAAGGAGTTAGCTAACTTGCCTTAGGTAGACAGCAATGAAAGGGTTCCTGGAGAGCCCCTGACCCACAGGTCAGTGCCTCATCCCACATAATACAAAAAGCAGCCTGGGGAAAAAACCAAGCCGCAGGCACCAATAAGGGAACTAATACCGGGAGTTGTGCCTGGAGACATGCCTGCTGCTGCACAGATAGGAGAACCTCCAGCCCATTCAGATAAAAACTTGCACAAAACCCTGGCTCACTCAGACAAGAAACGAGGCCTGACAGAAATACCTTTGTCCTTGGTGTAATCAGTGGGCTCCCAGGAAAGTTTCTTCTCCTTTTATGGGCATGAACACAATGGGTTCTGGTGGGCAGTTTCCTTTCTTGTTTGGATTGTTAGCCTGACCTCCATGAATCATCACTTTAGTCCCTGGTTGGTCCTGGGCCAAGGTCCCAGGCCAAGCTTTCATTTTAACCCCTGACAGGTCGCAGACCAAGCTGAGCAGCCTCTATGAATCATCACTTCAGCCCCTGATTGGTCCCAGGCCAAGGCGAGTCACATGTTCTCCAACACAGCCCACAAACTAAGGACATTCATTCCCCTTCCTAGTCCACAAAAAACCCTAAAACCCAGCCTTATAGGCGGCAAGCCATTTGGGCCCCCTCTCTGCTAGCGGAGGCCTTTTTTCTTTCACTTATCAAACTTTCACCGCAATCTCAACCTGTGTCTGCACTCCTTTATCGTCTTGGAGGTGAGATAAAAAAAAAAAAAAACTTCAGGTGATATATTTCATGAGAGACTCTTAATGTGGTACATTGGTGAGACTACAACATATTTTGGTGCACTGGTCAGGAAGAAAGGGATTCATCAGAAGGATGAGTAGAAGCAGACCTTTAACTCTTTAGTTTCTGAGACTTCTTGTCTTCAGTTTTTTTCTCTCAAGAGAAACTAAAATGCTGGACCTCTTTTAGCCATTTAAACAATGGTTAGCATGGCTGCCAGCCTTAAAACTCAATGGGCAGTCTTGTTGGAGAGGACTTTGTCAATTCCCCATTGCTCTCGGATGCTAGGAAATTTGGCTCTGTTCCAATCCAGTTTCCTTTCCCAGAGGGCCTAGCCATTGCATGGGATTAGAAGGAGGTCCTAGGGCAACTGAAGATTTCTGGCTGAGGCTACACCTCAGTGTTACCTGAAAGCCTTTGGACTAACTCCATTCCCTGACAGCCCATCAGGGCATGGGCACAAGGACTTCTAGTCTTTTTCTATTGCATTTTTCTTCTATCTTTTTGCAGCTATCATGTCTCCTATTCCTTCTTTGTATACAACGTTGTGGGTGTTTTTACAGCCTAGGGATATAATCTTGCTGGGTAGAATCAGTCAGTGCCTTAGTCATCAGGAATGTAACTCAAAGAGTTGTTTTTGTGACTTCCTAAAAATGGGTAGTTCAAGATCTCTCTACATTTTCACCTAGTAAGGACCTCTCTGTCCCCTAATAATAGACATTCGTGGCACTGTATTGGAGGATATTTCATCCCAATTGAACACCTTCTATCCATTTGGGTTGTTTTTTCCTCCATATAAGAGTTCAGCACTGTCCAATTAATCTAAGCAGTTCCTTTATGAGACAAGTTAATTTTCTTATGCTGGGGGCAATGCTATGGGGACAGCCTATCAAACCCCAAACATCTCTTTCTAACATTTGCCTGAAAATAATTTGGAATCAGAGTTTTTTACCAGACATTTCTGGCCCTACAGTGCCACCTAATGGGATGGATTTTTTTTTTTTTTTCTGTGGGGAGCCTTGTCAGCCTTTTGCCCCAAACCTCTAGTTTCCTATTTCCTCTCCCTCTTACATCCCTCTAACAGTAATCAAATTCCATGCCCCATCTGTAAACAGGAAAACTCCACTTTCAACAGTCAGGAGGAAGTCACCCTTAAAGGACAGATTTGAGCCTCTGTATTGCCCCATCTGTATACAGGAAAACTCCACTTTCAACAGTCAGGAGGAAGTCATCCTTAAAGGACAGATTTGAGCCTCTGTATTGCCCCATCAAATGAAAGACAGCCTTTCAATTCTTACCCTTTTTCAAGGCACCTGTTCTGTATCCAACTACACTGCAATTTAAACAAAAAAGAAATTTTATGTTTGGAAGTCAATCAGTCCCATTCTCTGGGATTCCAGTGTTTTGGTGGGGCCATAACAAGGGAAGCCAGAGATAGTATTATGACACTCCCTCCATTAAAGATTCTTGCCCAAATCCAACTACTACAGAAACTCTCCTAGGCCTCTGGGGTACCTTAGGAGCCTTTTGGACTGAGTGAGTCTAAGAATCCAGCAGGGTGGAAAGCTAAGGCATTGTGCAGGTGAGTGTGACTAGTTCTGCTGACTAGCTTCTTCAGATCCATGGGTGAACATCAGGCTTGCATCAATGGGTGACACCTATGATGGTTGTCAGGACCCAGAGGACAGGAGAAAAGGGGTGAAGGGTAATACCCTTTGGGCCCTTCTCTCCACACTGGATCACTCCAGAAAGAATAAGGAGACTGAGGGATGCCTTTTCTTCTCTCTTTTCTAAATGAGTAACTGTCTACAGTCTGCACTTCCCTCGAGTGCATTCTGAAACACTGGAACTCCTTTAACCCTGAGACTCTGAAGAAGAAATGACTTATATTCAATTGCACAAGGATGTAGCCGACTTGTAGACAGGGGACCTGGCCTCCTCAGGGAAGCATTAATTTCAATACTATCCAACAACTAGATCTTTCTTTGCCCTGTGAGACAACCCAAATCTTGTAAGCATTGTAAAATTAACTCTGCCCTCTTGGCAGCCAAATCAGGCAAGCCTACAAAATATAATTCCCCAAAGACAGAGAGACAAACCCTTGGGGAACCCTCTAATGCAACTTCTGGGTGTACTATCTGTCTCCCTTATATAGGGCCCCAATTAGCCATATCATCAGCTCCTCTAGTTATGCTACTCAAAAAAACTCAACTTCACTGTTGCCTTTGCAGGAAATGCCCAATGGACACAGTGCTACTATGATTCAAGTTTCCTTCTCATTCCAGGACCTTAGACAAATAAAGGGGGACCTAGGCAAGTTATCTGATAACCCTTAGAGATATATATAGGCTTTTCAAAATTTAGCCCAAGTGTTTAATCTTACATGGGGAAATTCTATGCTACTTTTAAGCCAAACTCTAATTGCTGTTGAGTAAAAGGCAGCCCTACCAACAGCAGAGAGATTTGGAGACAAACAGTGGATCTCCTATAGCGAGTAAAAACAGAAACTCAGTCAAAAGGGGAAAGAGGGTAAAAAAGGGACAGGATCCCCATTCCCAAAAGGAAGAGAAGCAATGCCCCTTAAAAACCCAAATTGGAGCCCTGGTGATTCCATAAATGAGTGAAAAAGAAAACACATTCTGATATGCATATCGAAAGACTTGCAAAGAACCAAAACCAAGCCTCTTAATTACTCTAAACTGTCCTTGTTAAATCAGAAATCAGATGAAAATCTCTTGGCCTTTTTGGAAAGGCTGAGAGAAGCTTTAGTGAAACACACCTCCTTGTCTCCCAATTCAATAAAGAGCAGGTTCATTACTCAGGCAGCCCCTGATATTGGAAGGAAGTTGCTTAAACAGGCCCCGTCCAAATATCTTTTTTTGTTTTTCTCACCCTCAAGTTGAAATTGCACAGTATGCAAATGATACTCTCCTCTGTGCCCCAACCGAGGAAATCTCAGAAAGGCATGAAGGCACTCCTCAGTTTCTTAGCTGAAAGGGAATACAGGGTCTCAAAGTCTAAAACTCAGCTCTGTCAAACTTCAGTAAATTACCTAGGTCTAGTCTTATCAGAAGGGACCAGAGCACCAGGTGAGAAAAAAATTGAGCCCATTTCCTCCTTTCCCTTTCTCAAAATTCTGAAACAGTTAAGGAGATTCTTAGGCATTACTGGATTTTGCAGACTGTGGGCATCTGAGTACTGTGAAATAGCTCATCCTTTATACTACCACCTCAAAAAAAAAAAAAAACTTCAAGCAGTTAAAACTCAACCCCTAACTTGGAAACCTAAAACTCAAAAACCTTTAACTAGCTAAAGCAAGCCTTTCTTAAAGCAACAGTCTTCAGTCTTCTTGTAGGGAAGGCATTTAATCTCTACATATGAAAAAGGAAGGGAATTACCCTGTGAGTTTTAACTAAGGCTCAAAGTCCAGCTCAACAACCAGTGGGATACCTAAACAAGAAACTTAAATTGATAGCTATATAGGATGGCCCGCCTGCCTCCAAGCAGTTGCAGTGGTGGCTTCGCTGGTGCCAAAGGCCACTGAGTTAACCATGGGGAATAACCTAACTGTTTGCACCCCACACAGTATAGCAGGACTGCTTCCCTCTAAGGGAAGTCTGTAACAGACAATTGCCTCCTTATATATCAAGCTTTGCTGCTAGAGGGATCTGCAGTCTAGTTGAAAACCTGCCCTTGTCTGAACCCAGCCACTTTCTCCCAGAGTAAACTGGAGAACCTCAACATGATTGTGAACAGGTAGTGGTGCAAACCAGTAAAAGAAATGATAAGGATTATTGTTTATATTCTCTGTTAAGTTTTAATTAATAAAAATGATTTTCTTAAAGAGCACTCAGCTTAATCAAAAGTGGATATCAAAACTATACATATATTCAAAAGGCCTTTATGTTTTTCTCTTCATAAATCTTGTTTTTCTGGAAGAGGTTTTTTTTCTCAGTCAACTGAATTACTTTTCTCCACTCTGCCTTGCCACTCTTGGTGCATGCATTAAAGGTCCTTGGGAAAACAGAAAAGGCTCCACAAATCCCATTTTGGGAACAATCTCTGTTTTCCTCATGGAACCCCTGGAACTAAAGGCAGACAAATTCCTCTCAAAATCTGATTTCTGCCTTCCAGCTATTCACATTTATAAGGCCCCCAAAACTACACAGTTTCCTAACCCTGTTCTTAAAGGGCTCCATCCTAAGCAGCTGGATCTTCTGTCTGTGTAGCCATACATATGTTATGTGTGTGATGTCTTAAAAAAAAAGAGCTCTAATTAATTGACTTAAAGAAGGATGAGCATTTGGATAAAATATTTTTTAAATGTTACTAACACCGTTTATTTAGCCCATCATATCTAGCATATTACTATATCAAGAGGCAATCAATATAAAAATGATTAATGAGATATTCTACATTCTTTCTCTATACTTTGAGTTCTAGAGTGTATTTTATACTTATAACATCTCAGTTTGAACTAGCCACATTTCAAGAACTCATAACCACAGGTGATTTTTAAAAAATTATTTTTATTATACTTTAGGTTGTAAGATACATGTGCAGAACATGCAGGTTTGTTACATAGGTATACACAGGCCATGGTGGTTTGCTGCACGCATCAACTCATCATTTACATTAGGTATTTCTCCTAATGTTATCCGTCCCCTAGCCGCTACCTCCTGACAGGCCCCAGTGTGTGATGTTCCCCTCCCTGTGTCCATGTGTTCTCATTGTTCAACTCTCACTTATGAGTGAGAGCATGCAGTGTCTGGTTTTCTGTTCTTGTGTTAGTTTGCTGAGAATGATGGTTTCCAGCTTCATCCATGTCCATGAAAAGGAAATGAACTCATCGTTTTTTATGGCTGCATAGTATTCCATGGTGTGTATGTGCCACATTTTCTTTATCCGGTCTATCATTGATGGGTATTTGGGTTGGTTCCAAGTCTTTGCTATTGAGAATAGTGCAGCAATAAACATACGTGTGTATGTGTCTTTATAGTAGAATGATTTGAAATCTTTTGGGTACATACCAGTAATGGGATGGCTGGGTCAAATGTTATTTCTAGTTCTAGATCCTTAAGGAATTGCCACACTGTCTTCCACAATGATTGAACTAATTTACACTCCCACCAACACTATAAAAGCATTCCTATTTATCCACATCCTCGCTAGCATCTGTTGTTTCCTGACTTTTTAATGATTGCCATTCTAACTGCCATGAGATGGTATCTCACTTTGGTTTAATTTGCATTTCTATAATGACCAGTGAGATTCTTTTCATATGTTTTGTTGGCTACATAAATGTCTTCTTTTGAGAAGTGTCTGTTCATATCCTTTGACCACTATTTGATGGGGTTGTTTTTCTTCTTGTAAATTTGTTTAAGGTCTTTGTAGATTCTGGATGTTAGCCCTTTGTCAGATGAGTAGATTGCAAAAATTTTCTCCCATTCTGTAGGTTGCCTTTCCACTCTGATGATAGTTTCTTTTGCTGTGCAGAAGCTCTTTAGTTTAATTAGATCCCATTTGTCAATTTTGGCTTTTGTTGCCATTGCTTTTGGTGTTTTAGTCACGAAGTCCTTGCCCATGCCTATGTCCTCAATGGTATTACCTAGGTTTTCTTCTAGGGTTTTGATGGTTTTAGGTCTTATGTTTAAGTCTTTAATCCATCTTGAGTTAATTTTTGTAAAGGTGTAAGGAAGGAATCCAGTTTCAGCTCTCTGCATATGGCTAGCCAGTTTTCCCAGCACCATTTATTAAATAGAAAATCCTTTCCCCATTGCTCATTTTCGTCACATTTGTCAAAAATTAGATGGTTGTAGATGTGTGGTGTTATTTGTGAGGCCTCTGTTCTGTTCTATTGGTCTATATATCTGTTTTGGTACCAGTACCATGCTGTTTCAGTTACTGTAGCCTTGTAGTATAGTTTGAAGTCAGGTAGCATGATGCCTCCAGCTTTGTTCTTTTTGCTTAGGATTGTCTTGTCTATGTGGGCTCTTATTTGGTTCCATACGAAATTTAAAGTAGTTTTTTCCAATTGTGTGAAGAAAGTCAATGGTGGCTTGATGGGGATAGCACTGAATCTACAAATTACCTTGGGCAGTATGGCCATTTTCACGATATTGATTCTTCCTGAGTATGGAATGTTTTTTGATTTGTTTTTGTGTCCTCTCTTATTCCTTTGAGCAGTGGTTTGTAGTTATCCTTGAAGAGGTCCTTCACATTCCTTGTAAGCTGTATTCCTAGGTATTTTATTCTCTTTGAAGCAATTGTGAATGGGAGTTCACTCATGATTTGGCTGCCTGTCTTTCTGTTATTGGTATATAGGAATACTTGTGATTTTTGCACATGGATTTTGTATCCTGAGACTGCTAAAGCTGCTTATCTGCTTAAGGAGATTTTGGGCTGAGATGATGTTGTTTTCTAAATATACAATCATGTCATCTGCAAACAGAGACAATTTGACTTCCTCTCTTCTTATTTGAATACCCTTTATTTCTTTCTCTTGCCTTATTACCCTGGCCAGAACTTGCAACACTATGTTGAATAGGAGTGGTGAGAGAGGGCATCCTTGTCTTGTGTCAGTTTTCAAAGGGAATGCTTCTAGTTTTTGCCCATTCAGTATGATATTGGCTGTGGGTTTGTCATAAATAGCTCTTATTATTTTGAGATTGGTTTCACCAATACCTAGTTTATTCAGAGTAAGGGGTGTTGAATTTTGTCAAAGGCCTTTTCTGCATCTATTGAGATAATTACGTGGTTTTTGTCATTGGTTCTTTTTATGTGATGGATTCTGTTTATTGATTTGCGTATGTTGAACCAGCCTTTCATCCCATGGATGAAGCTGACTTGATGGTGGTAGATAACATTTTTTGATGTGCTGCTGGATTTGGTTAGCCAGTATTTTATTGAGGATTTTCACATCAGGGATAGTGGCCTGAAATTTTCTTTTTTTTTGTTGTATCTCTTCCAGCTTTTGGTATCAGGATGATGCTGAGCTCATAAAATGAGTTACGGAGGATTCCCTCTTTTTCTATTGTTTGGAATAGTTTCAGAAGCAATTGTACCAGCTCCTCTTTGTACCTCTGGTAGAATTCAGCTGGGAATCCATCTGCTCCTGGACTTTTTTTGGTTGGTAGGCTATTAATTACTGCCTCAATTTCAGAACTTGTTATTGGTCTATTTAGGGACTCGACTTTTTCCTGGTTTAGACTTCGGAGGGTGTGTGTGTCCAGGAATTTATCCATTTCTTCTAGATTTTTGAGTTTCTTTGCATAGAGGTGTTTATACTATTCTCTGATGGCAGTTTGTATGTCTGTGGGATCAGCAGTAATATCCCCTTTATCATTTTTTATTGCATCTATTTGATTATTTTCTTTTTTCTTCTTTATTAGTCTGGCTAGTGGTCTATCTTTTTTGTTTATCTTTTCAAAAAACCACATCCTGGATTCATTGATTTTTTGAAGGGATTTTATGTCTCTATCTCCTTCAGTTCTGCTTTGATCTCAGTTATTTCTTGTCTTCTGCTAGCTTTTGAATTTGTTTGCTCTTGCTTCTCTAGTTTTTTTAATTGTGATGTTAGGGTGCCGATTTTAGATCTTTCCTGCTTTCTCTTGTGGGCATTTAGTGCTATAAATTTCCCTCTAAACACTGCTTCAGCTGTGTCCCAGAGATTCTGGTACGTTGAGTCTTTGTTCTCATTGGTGTCAAAGAACATCTTTATGTCTGCCTTAATTTCGTTATTTACCCAGTAGTCATTCAGGAGCAGGTTGTTCAGTTTCCATGTAGTTGTGCAGTTTTGAGTCAGTTTCTTAATCCTAAGTTCTAATTTGATTGCAGTGCAGTCTGAGAGACTACTATGGTTTCCATTTTTTTGCATTTGCTGAGGAGTGTTTTACTTCCAATTATGTGGTCAATTTTAGAATAAGTGATGTGATGCTGAGAAGAATGTGTATTCTGTTGATTTGAGGTGGAGAGTTCTGTAGATGTCTATTAGGTCCACTTGGCCCAGAGCTGAGTTCAAGTCCTGAATATCCTTGTTAATTTTCTGTCTTGTTGATATGTCTAATATTGACAGTGGGGTGTTAAAGTCTCCCACTACTATTATGTGGGAGTCTAAGTCTCTTTGTAGGTGTCTAACACCTTGCTTTATGAATATGGGTGCTTCTGTATTGGGTGCATATATATTTAAGATAGTTAGCTCTTCTTGTTGCATTGATCGTTTTACCATTATGTAATACCCTTGTCTCTTTTCATCTGTGTTGGTTTAAAGTCTGTTTATCAGAGACTAGGATTGCAACCCTTGCTTTTTTTTTTTTTTTTTTTTTTTTTGCTTTCAATTTGCTTGGTAAATCTTCTTTCATCCCTTTATTTTGAGCCTATGTGTGTCTTTGCATGTGAGATGGGTCTCCTGAATACAGCACACCGATGGGTCTTGACTCTTTATCCAATTTGCCAGTCTATGTCTTTTAATTAGGGCATTTAGCCCATTTACATTTAAGGTTAATATTGTTATGTGTAAATTTGGTCCTGTCATTATGATTGTAGCTTGTTATTTTGCCCATTAGTTGATGCAGTTTCTTTGTAGTGTCAATGGTCTTTACAATTTGGTATGCTTTTGCAGTGGCTGGTTCCAGTTGCTCCTTTCTAATTTCGTGCTTCCTTCAGGAGCTCTTGTAAGGTAGGCTTGGCAGTGACAAAATCTCTCAGCACCTGCTTTTCTGTAAAGGATTTCATTTCGTTTTCGCTTATGAAGCTTAGTTTGGCTGGATATGAAATTCTGGGTTGAAAGTTCAAGAATGTTGAATATTCGCTCCCACTCTCTTCTGGCTTGTAGGGTTTCTGCAGAGAGTTCCACTGTTTGTCTGATGGGCTTTTCTTTGTGGGTAACCTGACCTTTCCCTCTATCTGCCCTTAACATTTTTTCCTTCATTTCAACCTTGGTGAATCTGATGATTATGTGCCTTGAGGTTGTTCTTCTCGAGGAGTATCTTTGTGGTGCTCTCTGTATTTCCTGAATTTGAATGTTGGCCTGCCTTGCTAGGTTGGGGAAGTTCTCCTGGATAATATTCTGAAGAGGGTTTTCCAACTTGGTTCCATTCTCCCTGTCACTTTCAGGTACACCAATTAAATGTAGGTTTGGTCTTTTCACATATTCCCATATTTCTTGGAGTCTTTGTTCATTCCTTTTCATTCTTTTTTTCTCTAATCTTGTCTTCATGCTTTATTTCATTAAGTTGTTCTTCAATCTCTGATATCCTTTCTTCTGCTTGATCGATTTGGCTATTGATACTTATATATGCTTCATGAAGTTCTTGTGCTGTATTTTTCAGCTCCATTAGGTCATTTATGTTATTCTCTAAACTGGTTAATCTATTTAGCAATTCGTCTAACCTTCTTTCAAGGTTCTTAGCTTCCTTGCATTGGGTTAGAACATCCTCCTTTAGTTCGAAGGAGTTTGTTATTACCCACCTTCTGAAGCCTACTTTTGTGAATTCGTCAAACTCATTCTCCATCCAGTTTTGTTCCCTTGCTGGCAAGGAGTTGTGATCCTTTGGAGGAGAAGAGGTATTCTGGTTTTTGCAGTTTTCAGCCTTTTTGTGCTGGTTTCTCCCCATCTTCGTGGATTTGTCTACCTTTGGTCTTTGATTTTGGTGACCTTCAGATGGAGTTTTTGTGTGGATGTCCTTTCTGTTGATACTGATACTATTCCTTTCTGTTTGTTAGTTTTCCTTCTAACAGTCTGGCCCCTCTGCTGCAGGTCTCCTGGAGTTTGCTGGAGACTCACTCCAGACCCTCTTTGCCTGGGTATCAACAGCGGAGGCTGCAGAACAGCAAAGATTGCTGCCTGTTCTTTCCACAGGAAGCTTCATCCCAGAGGGGCACCTGCCAGATGCCAGCTGGAGCTCTCCTGTATGAGATGTCTGTCGACCCATGCTGGGAGGTGTCTCCCAGTCAGGAGGCATGGGGATCAGGGACCCACTTGAGGAGAGGCAGTCTATTCCGTAGCAGAGCTCAAGCGCTGTGCTGGGAGATCCACTGCTCTCTTCAGAGCTGGCAGGCAGGAATGTTTAAGTATGCTGAAGCTGCACCCACAGCTGTCCCTATCCCCAGGGGCCTATTTGGGGGTAGGGGGCTCCCTCATAACATTAGGAGAAATACCTAATGTAGATGATGGGTTGATGGGTGCAGCAAACCACCATGGCATATGTATACCTATGTAACAAACCTGTACGTTCTGCACATGTATCCCAGAACTTAAAGTATAATAAAAAAAAAAAAAGAAAGGAAATCAATATACCAAAGGGATATATCTGCACTCACATGTTTATTGCAGTACTATTCACAATAGCCAATATATGGAATCAACCAATTTCCCATCAACAGATGAATGGACAAAAAAATAACGGTACATATATACAATGGAGTACTATTCAGCCACAAAAAAGAACGAAGTCTTGTTGTTTGCAACAACATCGATGGAAATGGAGGCCATTAAGTCAACTAAGCCAAGCACGGAAAGATAAATATTGTACATCTCACTCATATATAGGAGCTAAAAACTTGGATCTCATGAATGTAGAGAATAGATCAGTGGTTGCCAGAAGTATTGAAGAGGAAGGGGGGAGTTTGGGGATGAACGGAAACAAATAATAATAATAGTAATAATAATAATAAGGTATCAATACTGGTACATTAGTTATGACAAATGTACCATAATAATATAACATATTCATAATGGAGAAAATAGGTATGGAGTATATGAGAACATTCTGTACTACTGTCACAATTTTCCTGTAAATCTAAAACAATTAAAAAAACTAAACTTAAAAAAACAAACAAACTGTGAGCTATAGTACAAGGTTAAACAAAACCATCTGTTGGACTCCAGAATGCTACCTCTAGTATAACATGACCACTGAGAAAAATAGGAACTGTCTTGGTCTTCTTCAGAGTCAGCATGAGCTTAAACACTACAGAGTGGGTACTGCTGAGTACCTGAGTCAGGGGAGACAAATAAAACCCTTTTGCAGGAGCCCCATCCACTGCTGCATTGAGACTAAGTAGGAATCCAGTGATCTGAAGGTGAGGAGTGAGGCAGGAAATGTATTTTAGGACTATAGTGCATAGCAGTTAAGCAGACTACTTCTAGAGCCATTCATATGTGAAAGGAAGCTGCCTTTTGGGTCTTGTGAAGTATTTTGTGTAGCTATTCATCAATGGGGAATTATACCTTGCATCTGGCAGTATGTACTTTGAGGTTTACAAACAGAAATAAAGGCTACAAACTTTTTAATTAAAATTCTATAGAATACAACATGATGGATCTAAAGAAGACCACTCCCACCCTAAGATTACTGAGCAAAAATATAGCTCTGCCTAGATTGTTCACTTGGAGAGGAAAAAAAAAGATAATCCGGGATAAACTATATGTGAAACAGAGAGAATTCACACTTTTTATGAAATTATTTTTTCTGGGATACTCCCAGGATAAATGCATAGTGGGGAAACAGCCTAGTGAATGGAGAAAGAAAAAACCTGGCACAGGAAAAGTAATCGTCCTCATTTTGCAGAGATTAAGTCCTCCTTAGAGAAGTCAGTCATATAAAACACAACCCAGGGGAAATCCCAGCTTAGAACCTTTGGTCTGGTCTTGTATGCACTCTGGGATGATAACCAGATTGTTTTACATCAATTGACTATGGACTTAAGTTGAATTGGGCCTGTGAATGGCTTGAGACTAACAGGAAGTGTTTTATTTACCCATAACTAGGGTACATTTGTACAGTGCCCTATAATTATCTTTCTGGGGGAAAAAAGACGATTTCACATACTTTATTTCACTTTGATCTTGATCCTTTGAACTCTAAGATGTAAGAAAAGCATCTTTTATAATATTAATTACAAAGAGATAAGAAAACTGAGAAGGCAAGAGATTTAATAATTAGTTTAAAGTAACACAAACAGAGGTTAAGAACACAGATTTTGACTGGGTTCTTGACTTTCTGCCCAGTGTTCTTTTTACTCTGCCATACTGCCTCTCATACACATCCTAGGACCTGACCCTGATTGGCTTTGCACATGTCCCAAGCTGTCCTAAAGTTTCAGAGAAAATAGTTCAGGTGAGCACACAATTCAGTCAGTAGTGATCCTTTATATAATTGGAACTGAAATAGCAGGGAAATCATCTAGGCTATAGGCATAAAATGACACCTGATTGTTTCCTTCTCACAGCACTACCTGTTATGTGAAAGAGCTCATGGCATCTTTTTCCTGTTGAGAACATTTTGAGGGCAATAGACTGGTGATTTGTCACAAGGACCTGAGTAAGAAGCACTTTCAACCAGAAATGTCAGTTATATAAAACCTTTTTTGTACTGTCACACCCCCTTACTGAGTTACAGAATAAACTATATCACCTCTCAGACTCCTAATCAGGAGACTTGGCCTCAGGAAGACTTAGCCAAGCCAGGATATTTTATTCAGCATTTGAGTAATTGATCAATTAGATACCACTGATCCGGCTCCTAGTATATTCATGGGTTTTTGCTTAATTTATCCTCACACTATAAACAGACATTTGCCATCAAGGAGGACAAGGGTTAGGGAGATAGTGAGAGGAGACATGGACCCTGTAAATGGAGGTAGTGCAAATCATTCCAATTACCAAATGATTCCAGACCTCCTTTTTTCTCTGTCAAATAAGGGAAACAATATAGACATCCAAGTCAGCCATACTTTGGGGAATGATGCCTAAGTACAGTAGGAAAGCAGAAGAATCAGCCTCAGCATTTGGAGTAAAACAAAGTTTAACAAGAAGCCCAAGTCTGGAGAGATATGAGGTCTCATTTCATTGTTGTTCTTCAAGTATTTACTTCCAGATATTTGAAATGTTACATGTGAACACCCCAGACAGCAAAACTATGTCTAACTATCCAAATGATTTGACCTACTTAAAACACAATATAATAAAAGGAAACAGTTTAATACCAACACGTAAGGATTTTTCCCTCTTTAACCAATTGTTTGAGCATCATGTAAGGTAGGCAGCATAGTACTAGATTAAAAACTCATGTGGCTCTGACTGGGAGAATTGTGGGTGATTTTAAAACATATTTTAAGTTACTTGTGTTTTCAAATTTTGGTCAATGAAAATGTATTAATTCTGTAATTTTTAATGTAAAGTAATAAATATCTTATAAAATTTTATATCAGAAGATTTGGAAAATCTTAAAAGGTCATCAAAAGATCTTTTGCTCATCATCCCTGTTTTAAAGCATACCTAGAGCCAAATTTACTAAACTAGTAGCCCTCTGGTTTACAAAGCACTTCATTACTTAAACCCCTTTATTTTACAGATGAGGCAACAAAAACCCAGGGTGGGTAAATATCTTGCTCCCTGGCAGGGCACGTAGCCAATTGGTGGCAGAGACTAACGAGGATCACTAAAACTTGACATAATCATCATTTCATCTTTTTCCACTCTCCCTGCCTCTGCAACCCACTTCCCAGCACCTTCCTTCCTGTGATGCTATTGTCCTCAGGGTCCATTTTTGAAGAATTCTACTATAGATGAGTTGTTCAAAATTACTATATCCCTGGTAATACATTGTTTGGAAAAAGTTATATGCATCAGCCACATCTATGTACATATTATATTAGTCCATTCTCTCACTGCTATAAAGAAATAACTGAGAATTGGAAATTTATAAAGAAAAGAAGTTTAATTGACTTACAGTTCTGCAGGCTGTACAGGAAGCATAGCAGCTTCTAGGGAGGCCTCAGAAAAATTTAAATCACGGCAGAAGGTGAAGGGGAAGCAAGCACGTTTTCATGTCTGGAGCAGGAGGAAAAGAGAGAGGGAGGAGGTGCTATACACTTTTAAATAACCAGATCTCATGAGAAATCTATTACAAGAACAGTACTAGAGACATGGTGTTAAATTATTCATGAAGGATCAACCCCTATAATCCAATCACCTCCTACCACACCACATCTCCAACATTGGGGATTACAATTCAACATGATATTTGGGTGGGAACAGAGATCCAAACCACATCACTTATGCAGCTTATATTACACATTGTAAAGACAAAGGCACCTTTCCCTGTCTCAGAAAAACACACACTGAGAAACTGCCCTCATCATTCTGTCACAGTGCCTGAAATACCCATCTCGTCATGCCTGTAGAGTCATAGATGAAATGTTCAATCAATCATCTAAAAGAAGATTATTGAGAACAAACCATGTGATAGGGACTACTTGTAGGATGTGGGAATTCAGAGAGAAGCCTTGTCTCTTTCCCCTGAGGAGCTGAAATAATAGCTGTAAAGGAAAGCAAGTAAACATATTATTTAAAATTGTAATAAAGAAATAGACCTTATAAGAAAGAAAAGTAAGGGCACCTAACCCCATGGAGGATACCTCCAAGGGCTTCTTGGAGGATGTAACATATAAACTATATCTCAAAAATGAAGAGGGAAGTAAAATGGGGAAAGTTGAGAGACACATCCTTAGAGTAGGAAACAAAGGCTCAGACACGTTAGAGCATGCTATTTATTGAGAAACTGGAAGTAATTCAGCACAGCTAAGGAAAGACATGACATAATGAAGTAATCAGAGATGAGAATGGAAAGGTAAACAAGGGCAAGTAAGCAGGACCTTATATATGAGAACTTTACCAAGCATAGTTACTGCTCCTTTCCTAATATAGCTTGAAATCAAAGAGGAGGCCACTCATAATGTCAGCATGGCTCAACCTTAGAGCCACCCTGCCCCCATTAGCTGCATTATCAGTTACACATTGGATTAATTACTTAGAAAGCCAGCAACTTTTAACAAAAATGTAGTCTCTCCCACGCAGAGCATAAATTCATCCCATGAGACAAAATGGAGCCCCATATGGGCACAGATATTTAAACTATGTGTTTACTCTCCAACCATTATATCTAATTAGCAATCAGCAGGGCATAACCAGCTCTAGAGCTTCTACTAGCCCCCTTTCAGTCATTAACACCTCCTTTGGGCAGTAGTGGAGCTGAAAATAATACCATCTAAATGATTACTTAATTCAGACTTCCATCTGGAAGATCTATAAAAACTGCAAAGGGTTAGCAATTGTAGGAAGGAAGAAAAGAGCTAAGCTTTCTAACGTGCTACAGGTACCCCATATTTGAGAGAAATGGTGTGCCAGAGATCAGGGAAACTGCCAATGAATGATTTCAATGAGGGCATTTTCCACCTTAATTAACTAAGGAAGACTATGGCATAAGCACAATGTTTTATGATATTGCTGGCCATAGCTTACTGCCACTCATTCATGTGTAATACATTTCAAGAAAAGATCTCCATCTTCTAACAGAGTGCTTCAGAAAAGCAATGAATGGTAATTGAGTGCTTAAAAGTGACTGGACTGGTGCCACTCACAAAATGATCACTGTTTGAGGTGCCATGGCAAAAGTGGGACCTGGAACCAACTTTTTTGGTAACTCACTAAGTAACCTTGGGAAAGTTTCAGAGCATCTCTATAGTCCTTTGTTTCTTCATCTGTGAAAGTTTGAAATGATTTTAAAAAGAGATGATAAATATTAAAATGTTAAAAATAAATATACAATGTGTTGATGAGAGTCTGGATATAAGTGAATCACTGAATGAATCATAGAACTTGAGAGCTGGAGGGATCTTAACGTTCATCAATTCAACCCACTCCTTTTACTCCATATAGGGGTAAGAAATTTGACTCCACAGAGGGAAAGTGACTTGCTCAATGTCAATTTTTCACTGAGAACCACCTCTCACTCACCTTTAACTCCCACTCCTACTGACCACATTGTTTCCTGTCAGCGAGATTAAAAAAGAGGTAGGTAGGACAAATTTGGTAAGAGAAAAATGAGGCAGAGAAGGCAGTTTTCTAAACTTGGACAACAGAGAGTAGTGGTAGCAATTAGAAATAATGTTGGTATTAATTGCCACTTAATAACAGTGAAGAAACCTAAGAATATCAGAACTTTGATGCAGACTACCTCCAACTCTTCCCTAAAAGATTCAGATGCAGGGAAGAGTGACAATGGAAGACAAATAATATTTGCTGGGGTTTTGACCACAAATTCCACTTGAGAAAGTTCTAGTGAATTGTATTAGACCACATGGAATACTTCCTTTTTCCATGATAGTTAAGTTTTGACTGAATCTGACCGTATGTCGTGCTCTATAGAATTTCATCACTTCCTAACACCTGTATTGCTACCAGTCTGGTTGAAGCCACTATCTCCTCTCACCAGATTTATTGCAGTAGCCTCCTAAGTGGTCTCCATGCTTCCTCCCTTGCCTTCTATGATCCTTTTAATATGGTCAATGATTCTGTTAAAATGTAAGCCAGGTTATGTCATGTTGCTACCTAAATCCCTCCAAACTCATCCCAGTGGCCTTCAAGGACTTACATAATCTTTTTCCCTGTCATCTTTCTTCATTTCTTTCCTGTTACTCTCTACCTGAATCATTGTAACAGTCACAGTGACTTCTGTGTTTGAACTACACCTCTAGGCCTTTTCACTTCTTTACTGTGTCAGGAATGTTATTTCCCCAGACATCTACTTACTTCCAAGAACCTGTACTCAAATGTCACTTAAAGATGCCTTTCTTGATCTATATAAAAATAGCAACACCCACCTACCCTGTCCCATCCCCAGAACTCCTTTACTATGCCTTATTTTTCTTCATTTTACTTCTTACCATCTTTCTGTATTCTGCAATGGGATGTAAGGACCTAAGTTCAGAAACTTGGGTATTTTTGTTTTGTTTTGTTTTGTTCACTAATGTATCCTAATGCCTAAAACAAGATCTGGCAAATAGTAGAAACTTAGTAAATATTTGTTGAATGTATTAATGATTGAGCAAACACTTAAAAATATCAATTATGTTTATGTGACAAGCACTGTACTAAGTGCTTCAAATTACTTTTGTTTTTTGAACATTAGGAACCTACCATTGATTATTTCATTTATGGATGAGCAACCTGAGAGTTTAAGTAATTCGTCAAAGGCCACAGAGCTAGCTGTAGCACAGCTAGGATTCATTAAAATCCAAGTATGGCTGACTCCCAAAGCCCATATGCTTAACTACCATAAAATATTGCCTCCATAGTTCAAATCTGAACCTCAATTTAGCTGCCCTTCTTTTCTCTCTCCTTCTTATTTCTCTCATTTCTCCTGTTTTATAGGAATAATTGACTTTGTATATATACCACTAACCAGGAAAAAAGTTCTTTCCTTGCCTACAGAATATAAGCCCAGCAAGTGATGGAATTCCAAGCAGGATATCATCTGGTTTCAACAAATAACCCTGAATGCTAATGAGTTAGCATTGGAAAAGTATACAGATGCTGGGAGTATGCAGCACACAGCGGCCTGCCCAGTAGGTGGGCCTCATATGACTTTGATATTTATGTAAGGCTTAGCATATCAGAGGGCTTTTGAATGTCCCAAGAATTGGAACACAAACAGCCACAGAAAGCACTGAGTTGAGTTTTGGTTATAAATTTCACGCCTGTATGTCAAGCTGTCACCTCACTGAACATAATACTTGTATCAGTCCATGTGTCTATTGACAGTGGTATTTTCTTGAAAAATAAGGCAGGCAAAAAATTATCTATTCTCAACTAGCCACCTGTAGACTCTTGGAGGAAGATGTTAATTTTGAGTCTGGAGCTTTATCAAAAGCATTGGGTGGTCATGGGATGGCTGTTTCACACCATAGTAATTGATATGGTTTGGCTCTGTGTGCCCATCCAGATTTCATCTTGAATTGTAATCCCATAATCCCCATGTGTTGTGGAAAAGACCTTGTGGGAGGTAACTAAATCACAGGGGTGGTTTCCCCCATGCCGATCTCGTGATAATGAGTGAGTTCTCATGACATCCGATGGCTTTATAAGCATATGGCATTTCCCCTGCTGACACTCATTCTTTCTCCTGCTGCCCTATGAAGAGGCACATTTTGCCATGATGGTAAGTTTCCTGAGGCCTCCCCAGCCATGCTTAACTGTGAGCCAATTAAACCTCTTTCCTTTATGAATCATCCAGCCTCAGGCAGTTATTTATAGCAGTATGAAAACAGACAAATACAGTAAAAGTTACCTCTATTCATGGATCCTGCCCTGGACAGTATTCAAAGTTCTTTTATCTCTATTATCTCAGTTTAATCTTTCAACAACTGCTTTAGGAATGCAGATGAAGGAATCGAGTTGCTGAGTATGACAGCTAACATGTGGTATCGCCTGGACTAGAACCAAGATCTTCTAATTCTCAGTCCAGTGTTCTTTTCTTCTTATCAAACAACTTTTCTGGTACTTTGTACAATTTTTGCATTAATGATACACTGGTTTTTGATATATTCAAATTTTATAACAAAGTATTATGAGTTTGTTCAATAGACATGATATATGTAACCTCTTTTTTTTTTTTTTTTTGAGACAGAGTCTCACTTTGTTGCCCAGGCTGGAGTGCAGTGGCACCATCTTGGCTCACTGCAACCTCTGCCTCCCAGGTTCAAGCAATTCTCCTATCTCAACCTACTAAGTAGCTGGGACTATAGGCACATGCCTCCACCCTGGGCTAATTTTTGTATTTTTAGTAGAGACAGGGTTTTGCCATGTTGGCCAGGCTGGTATTGAACTCCTGTCCTCCCAAAGTGATCCACCTGCCTCGGCCTCCCAAAGTGCTGGGATTACAGGTGTGAGCCACTGTGCCTGGCCAGTAACCTTTTTTAAAAACGTTTGTTGGTGCAACAACCCCATCAAAAAGTGGGCGAAGGACATGAACAGACACTTCTCAAAAGAAGACATTTATGCAGCCAAAAAACACATGAAAAAATGCTCACCATCACTGGCCATCAGAGAAATGCAAATCAAAACCACAATGAGATAACATCTCACACCAGTTAGAATGGCAATCATCAAAAAGTCAGGAAACAATAGGTGCTGGAGAGGATGTGGAGAAATAGGAACACTTTGACACTGTTGGTGGGACTGTAAACTAGTTCAACCATTGTGGAAGTCGGTGTGGCGATTCCTCAGGGATCTAGAACTAGAAATACCATTTGACCCAGCCATCCCATTACTGGGTATATACCCAAAGGACTATAAATCATGCTGCTATAAAGACACATGCACACGTATGTTTATTGCGGCACTATTCACGATAGCAAAGACTTGGAACCAACCCAAATGTCCAACAATGATAGACTGAATTAAGAAAATGTGGCACATATACACCATGGAATACTATGCAGCCATAAAAAATGATGAGTTCATGTCCTTTGTAGGGACATGGATGAAATTGGAAATCATCATTCTCAGTAAACTATTGCAAGGACAAAAAACCAAATACTGCATGTTCTCACTCATAGGTGGGAATTGAACCATGAGAACACGTGGACACAGGAAGGGGAACATCACACTCTGGGGACTGTTGTGGGTTAGGGGGAGGGGGGAGGGATAGCTTTAGGAGATATACCTAATGCTAAATGATGAGTTAATGGGTGCAGCACACCAGCATGGCACATGTGTACATATGTAACTAATCTGCACATGGTGCACATGTACCCTAAAACTTAAAGTATAATAATAAAATTTTAAAAAAAGTTTGTTGGTGCATAGTAGGTGTATATATTTATGTAGTACATGAAATATTTTGATACAGTCATACAATGTATAATAATCTCATCAGAGTAAATGGGGTATCCATCAACTCAGGGATTTATCCTTTATTTGTGTTACAATCAAATTATACTCTTTTAATTTTTTTAAAATGTAGGATAAATTATTTTTGACTAAAATCACCCTGTTGTGCTAGCAAATACTAGGCCTTATTCATTCTATCTAAATATATTTTTGTATCCATTAGCCATTCTCATTTCCCTAGGCCCTGAAAACCCTTCCAGTTCCAACTATGTTGTTGCAAATGATGGGATCTCATTCTATTTTATGGCTGAGTAGTACTCCATTGTGTATATGTGCCACAATTTTTCTTAAGAGACAGGGTCTCACTCTGTTGCCCAGGCTGAATGCAGTGGAGTGATTAGAGCTCACTGCAGCCTTGAACTCCTGTACTCAAGTGATCCTCCTGCCTCAGCCTCCCAAAGTTCTGGGAATACAGGTGTGAGCCATTGCACCCAGCCCACATTTTTTTTTTTTTTTTTTACTATTCATCTGTTGATGGACAGTTAAGTAGCTTTCAAATTTGGGCTATTGTGAATACTGCTGTAATAAACATGGTAGCGCAGATATCTCTTCAATACACTGACTTATTTGGGGTATATGCTTAGCAGTGGAACTGCTGGATCACATGAAAGTTCTATTTTTAGTTTTTTGAGGAACCTCCATACTGTTCTCTATAAGGTTTGTACTAATTTACATTCCCACAGTGTAAGAGAGTTCCCTATTTCCACATCCTCACTAGCATTTATTATTGCCCATCTTTTGGATAAAAGTCATTTTAACTGGAGTGAGACATCTCATTGAAATTTTGATTTGCATGTCTCTGATAATCAATGACGTCAAGTATCTTTTCATATACCCATTTGCTATTTGTATGTCTTCTTTTGAGAAATGTCTATTCAGATGTTTTACCTATCTTTAATCAGAGTCTTAGATTATTTTCCTATTGAGTTGTTTGAGGTCTTTATATATTTTGGCTATTAATCACTGCCAGATGGATAGATTAAAAATATCTTCTCCCATTCTGTGAGTTGTCTCTTCACTTTATTGATTCCTTCACTGTAAAGAAGGTTGTTAACCTGATGTGATCCCATTTGTCCATTTGTGCTTTGATTATGCATGTACAATCAAGTAATCTTTGCCTAGACCAATGTCCTGGAGAGTTTCCCCAATATTTTATGTAAGTAGTTTCAAGTTTGAGGTCTTAGATTTAAGTATTTAATAAATTTTTACTTGTTTTGTATATAGTGAGAGACAGAGGTCAAGCTTCATTCTCCTGCATATGGATATACATTTTTTTTTCAGCACCATTTATCGAATAGACTGTCCTTTCCCCCAATATATTTTCTATGCCCTTTGTTGAAAATGGGTTTACTGCAGATCTATGTATTTGTTTCTGGTTTCTGTATTCAGTTCCATTGGTCTATGTATCTGTTTTTATTGCAGTACTATGCTGTTTTGGTTTCTACAGCTGTTATAGTATAATTTGAAGTCTGGTAATGTGATTCCTCCAGTTTTGTTCTTTTTGCTCAGGATAGGTTTGACTACTTTAGGTCTTTTTTGCTTCCACATAAATTTTAGGATTGCTTTTTCTATTTCTGTGAAGAATGTCATTGGTATTTTTATATAAATTGCATTGAATCTATAGATTTCTTTGGGTAGTATGGAAATTTTAACAATATTGATTCTTCCAATACATGAACACAGAATACCTTTCCACTTTTTGGGTTCTCTTCAATTTCTTGCAACAATATTTATAGTTTTCATTGTGCAGACTTTTCTCTTCTTTGGTTGTTTATTCCTAGGTACTTTATATTATTTGTAACTATTGCAAATGTGATTAAATTCTTGATTTCTTTTGTACTATTGTCATATAGAAATGCTACTAATTATTTTATGTATATTTTTCCCTTCTTTGGTTAAGTTTATTCCTAGGTAATTTATATTATTTGTAACTATTGTAAATGTGATTAAATTCTTGATTTCTTTTATACTATTGTCATGTAGAAATGCTACTGATTATTTTATGTATCCTGAAGATTTACTGAATTGGTTTATCAGTTCTAATGCTTTTTCATTGTAGTCTTTAGAATTTTCCAAATATAAGATCATATAATCTGTAACAAGGATAATTTGACTTCTTCCTTTCTAATTTGGACACCCTTTATCTCTTTGTCTTGCCTAATTGTGCTAGCTAGTACTTCCAGTACTATGTTGAATAACAATGGTGACAGTGGGTATCATTGTCTTGTTCCAGATCTTAGAGGAACAGCTTTTGGTTTCTCCCATTCAGTATGACACCAGCTGTAGGTTTATTATACAGGACTTTTGTTGTTTTGAGTTATGTCCCTTCTTTACCCAGATTTTTCAGGGTTATCAAATTATTTTTCAGCATCTATTGAAATGGTCATATTGATTTTGTGCTTCATTCTGTTGATATAATGTATCACATGGATTGATTTGCATATGTTGAACCATTGTTGCATTGCTGAGATAAATTCTACTTGTTCATGATGAATGATCTTAATGTGTTGTTGAATTCAGGATGCTAGTATTTTGTTGAGGATTTTTTCACCAGAGTTCATCCATGATATTTGCCTGTAGTTTTTTTTTTTTTTTTTTTTTTTGGATGTGTCTGTCTGGCTTTGGTATCAGGTTAACAGTGGCCTTATAGAATGAGTTTGAATGTAGTCCCTTCTCTATTTTTGGAATACTTTTAGTATGATTGGTATTAGTTCTTCTTTAAATGATTGGTAGAATTCAGCAGGGAAGCCACTGGGTCCTGGGCTTTTGTTCACTGGGAGAATTTTTGTTATGGCTTTCATCTCATTACTTGTTATTGACTTGTTCAGGTTTTGGGTTTCTTCAAGGTTCAGTGTGATAGGTTGTATGTGTCTAAGAATTTATCCATGTCTTCTAAGTTTTTCAATTTATTGGCATATGTTCACTCTTTTAAGCTTCTAATGATCCTTTGAATTTCTGTGGTATCAGTTGTAATGTCTCATTTTTTTTCCTCTAATTTATTTATGTCTTCTCTGCTGTTTTCATCGTTGGTTAGGATAAAGGTTTGTGAATTTTGTTTACCTTTTCAAAAAACCAACTTTTCATTTTGTTTTTTTTTTTGTATTTTTTGTTTCAATTTCATTTATTTCTGTTCTGATTTTTATTATTTCTTTTCTTCTACTAATTTATGATTTGGTTTGCTCTTGCTTTTCTAGTTCTTTAAGATGCATTTTCGGATGTTTCTTTGAAATTTTTTACTTTTTTGATGTAGATGCTTACTGCTATAAACTTTCTCTTAGTACTTGTTTTGATGCAACCCATAGGTTTTGGTACACTGTGTTTCCATTTTCATTTGTTTCAATAAATTTTTAAATTTCTTAATTTTTTTCCTTGACCCTCTGGTCATTTAGGAAAATATTTTTTTAATTTCTATGTGTTTGTCTAGTTTCCAAAATTCCTTGTTATTCATTTTTCATTTTATTCCATTGTGTTCAGATAAGACATGATATGATGTCAATTTTAAAAAATTATTTAAGACATGATTTGTGGTCTAACATATGGTCTATTTTTGAGGATGATCCACGTGCTCAGGACAAGAATGTGTATTCTGCAACTGTTGGATGAATTGTTCTGTAAATATCTATTAGATCCATATTGTCTGTAGTGTAGATTAAGTTCAATGTTATTGTTGATTTTCTGTTTGAAAGATCTGTCCAGTGCTGAAAGTGGTGTGCTGAAGTCTCCAGCTATTATAGTATTGGGACCTATCTCTCTCTTTAGCTCTAATAATATCTGCTTTATACATCTGGGTGTTCCAGTGTTGGGCACATATATATTTAAAATTGTTATATTCTCTTGCTGAATTGATATCCTTTTATCATTATATAATGACCTTCTTTATCTCTTCTTATAGTTTTTGTGTTAAATCTATTTTGTCTGATATAACTACTCCTGCCCTTTTATGGTTTTCATTTTCATGGAAAATCTTTTTCCATCCTTGTGTTTTCAGTCTATGTGTGTCTTTATTGGGTGAAGAGTGTTTCTTACAGGCAACAGATCGTTAGGTATTATCTTTTTATCCATTCAGCCACTCAATGTCTTTTGATTGGAGAGTTTAGTCCATTTACATTCTATGTTATTCTTGAAAAGTAAGGACTTATTTCTGCCATTTTGTTATTTGTTTTCTGGTTGTTTTGTGGTCTTATCTTCCTTCTTTCCTTCCTTCCTGTCTTTCTTTCAGTGAAGGTGATTTTCTCTAGTGGTATGTTTTAATTTCTTGCTTTTTATTTTTTGTGTATCTGCTCTATGTTTGATTTGAAGTTACCATGAAGCTTGAAAATAATATCTTATAACCCACTATTTTAAGCTGGTGACAACACTGATTGCAAAAACAAAATAACGAAAAGGAATGGAAAACTAATAAAAATCATACACTTTAATTCCTTCCTTTGCTTTTTAACTATTGCCACAGTGGGTTTTGTACCTTCAAGTGATTTCTCATTGCTAATTAATGTCCTTATCTTTCATATTGAAGAACTGTGTTTAGCATTTCTTGTAGAACAGGTCTGTCGTTGTTGAAATCCCCCAGTTTTTGTTTGGGAAAGTCTTTAATTCCCCTTCATGCTTAAAGAATATTTTTACTGGATATATTATTCTAGTATAAACGTTTTCTTCCTTCATCACTTTAAATATCTCTTGCCACTCTCTCCTGGCCCATAAAGTTTCCACTAGTAATTCTCCTGCCAGATGTATTGGAGCTCTATTATATGTTTCTTTTCTCTTGCTGCTTTGTTTCTTAAAGGAAGGATCCTTTCTTTATCCTTCACTTATGAGAGTTTAAGTGATTATTAAACATATTGAGGTAGTCTTATTTTGGTTAAAGCTGCTTGGTATTCTAGAACTTCTTGTACTTGAATATTTATATCTTTTCTTAAATTTGGAAAGTTCTCTGTTATTATCCCTTGTCCCTTCGAAGAAACTTTCTACCTCAATCTATCTCTCTCTCTCTCTCTGACACTTTCCTTCCTCTTTAAGGCCAGTAACTGTTAGGTTTGCCGTTTTGAGGCTATTTTCTACATCTAGTAAATGTACTTCATTCTTTTTTCTCCTGTCTCTGTTGATAGTGTATTTTCAAATTGTCTTTAAGCTCACTCATTCTTTCTTTTGCTTGGTCAATTCTGCTGTTAAAAGACTCTGATGCATTCTTCTGTATGTGAATTGCAATTTTCAGCTCCAAAATTTCTGTTTATTATTAGTTATTTCAATTTACTTGTTAAATTTATTAGATATGATTCACAATATCTTGTTTGTGTTATCTTGGATATCATTGAGCTTCCTCAAACAGATATGTTGAATTCTCTGAAATGTCACATATCTCTGTCTCTCTGCGGTTGATCATTGGTGCCTTATTTAGTTTTTTTTTTTTGGTGAGGTCATGCTTTTCTGGATAGTCTTGATATTTGTGGATGTTTCTTAGTGTCTGGACATTGAAGAGTTAAGTATTTTTTGTAGTCTTTACAGTCTGAGCTTGTTTATACTTATCCATCTTGGGAAGGCTTTCCAGGTATTCAAAAAGACTTGGGTGTTGTGATCTAAGACTGGTCACTGCAGGCGTATCTGCTTTAGGAGGTATCCTAAGCCCAATAGTGCTATGGCTCTTACAGACCCATAGAGGTACCACTGGTCTTGGGTAAGATCCAGAAGAATTCCATGTATTATCAAGCAGAGACTCTTGTTCTCTTACTTTCCCCAAATAAATGGAGTCTCTCTCTCTGTGTGTGCTGAGCTGCCTGGATCTGGGCGATAAATGACACAAGCACTCCTTTGACCATCACCACTAGGACTTTGCTGGGTCAGACCCAAAGCCAGCACAGCACTGTGTCTCACCCAAGGTCTGCAGTGATCACTGCCTGGCTACCACTTATGTTAACTGAAGGTTCATGGACTCTCTAATAAGCAGGTGGCAAATCCTGCCACATTTGTGTTCTTCTTATCAGAGCGGTGAGCTCCCTACAGACCAGGGCAGGGTCTGGGGATGCTGTCTGGAAGACAGTGCCTAGAGTTGGGAACCTTAAGAATCTTCGTGGTGCTCTATTCTAATGTGGCTGAGCTGGCACACAAGCCATAAGATAAATTATTCCCTCCCTTTCCTCAAGCAGAGGAGTCTCTCCCTGTGGCCACCACCGTCCCAGACCCACAGCAACTTCTGCCTGACAACTGCCAATGCTCACTCATGGCCCAAGGGCTCTTCAGTCAGCTTGTGGTGAATGCTGCCAGTCCTGAGTCTCTCTCCCTTCAAGGCAGTGGGCTCCCCTCTGGCTGAGGACAGGTTCAGAAATGCCACCCAGGAGCAAATGTCTGTAATTGAAGACCCCAGGAGCCAGCTTGGTGTTATACCCACTCTGGCCAAGCTGATACCCAATCTGCAAGACAAAGTTCTCATCACTCTTCTCTGTCCTTTACTCAGGCATAAGTCTCTCCCCATAGCTACCACAGCTGGAAATGTGCTGTGTCACACCTGGTGCTAGCCCAGCTCTGATTCTGACCCAAGGCCCATAGAGAGTACTGCCTGGTTCCCATTGCTGATTCTTCAGGGCCCAAGGTTCTTTAGTCAGCAGTTGATGAATTCTGCTAGGACTAAGTTCTTCCCTTGAAGGCAGTGGGTTCTCTTCTGGACCAGGGTATGTCTAGAGTTGTCTTGGAGCTAGGGCCTGGAATGTGGACCTCAGGACTCTGCCTCGTATCCTATTCTAATGTGGCTGAACTGATATCCAAGTTGCAAGGCAAAGTCCTCTTTCCTATCCCCTTTCCTATCTTCAAGAAGAGGTAAGAAGTCTCTCCTGGAGCTGCAAGCTGCACTGCTCAGGTTTGGAGGAGGGGTGACACAAACATTTCCTTGGCCACCCAAAATGCTGTCCTCTTTGGTCATGTGCCCCACATGTCCACTGACTCTGAGCCCAGCACAGCACCAGGACATGTCAAAGGATTGCAGTCCTTGTGGCCTAGACTGCCTTTTAAGTTTGAGACGCCAGAGCATTTTAGCCCTTGGTGGTGAGGCTTGCTGGTACTCAGGTTCTGACCGCCGGAATAGGTGATTACCCTCTGGCTGGCACTGGTCTAAATGCTCCGCCTATGGGCTTTGGCTGAGTTCTGCCCAGTGTTACTTTCCACTGTGATGGGTAGAACTGAGTTCTGATTCAAAGTCCCACAGTCACTGTGCTCTCCCTCCTCTAAGTGCACAGATTCTTTCTCCATGCCATGTGGCCACTGCCAGGTGATGGGGAAGGAGTGGTGTAGGCAATTCAAGACTGTCTTTTCTACCTCAGTGCCTCTTTCTTTAATATGATGTTAAAATCAGGTGGTGTGATTGCTCACTTTATCTTCAGTTCTTCAAGGTGCTTTTTTGTGTGGATACCAATTTGCTTTTCCTGCAGGGGGTATGATCACTGAAGGTTTCAGCCATCTTGCTCTGCCTCCCTCCTATAACCTCTTAATTGGAGTCACAGCAATAGTACTTCAAAGCCCAAATAGTACTTCCCCAAATTTTTGCTTCCACCAGTCTGGCCTAAGACCTTATGTTTCTGAATTCAGTTGAGCCATTGAAGGAAGCTACATGAAATGGACATTAACTCTATATTATAAATCAAGGTAACTAGTTACCTTCAATACTCCAGCAATACCTTAAAGGATAGGCCACTGGACAGATATATTTTAATGGAGAAAGGAGAGACAGGACTGCTATGAATAAAGTGACCCATCCAAAAAGCCTAGGCAGCCAGAGGACAACATGGGAGCACACAATACCTGGAGTAGGAAAGAAAGACTATGTGGTGAGATGTGGGGCAGTGATGAATATGAAGACCAGGAAGAAAAGTAGTCTAGGAGTTCAAACCATGACTGGCCAATTTTGCTTTGGGCTAGCTCTGATGGAAGCCAACAAATTATACCTTATGTGGAACATATTAAAAGGAGTCTTTAAAGGCAAAATATTATTTGTAAATACCACAAAAAAGAGAACAGAAAAGACACACAAAAAAGATTTGGCTTTCTAATGTACTTCAGTATGATACCCAGAAATGAGGAACTGGTTTCCTAGAGAGCTAATGAGCTACTAAATGTAGGCTGCAAACTGCAAATGATGCCAATCAGGAATGTTAATGGAAAACTATGCTGCGTGCTGCTTTTCTCATTCTATCCCTGAGTTAAAAGTTTTTAAAATACACACACACAAACACATGTATGAAAATACTAAAGAATTTTGTAAGAAAACACTAAAACCTCTAGTGTTGTAAATGAAAAAAGGAATATTTCAGTTTTTATCTTAATTCTTTAAATGTTCTATGTTAGTCATAATTTGGTCAATAATTACTTCTAGTGAAGTAAAAAAGAAACAACTTTTCATTGATATTCATGTAAAGAAACACTTTTAGAACATTTTCAATAACACATTTCTAGGGTGTAATCTTTTCACTCTGCTTTTGCAATACATATGGAACCTTATTCTGAAATCAAATATGTTTACAATGAATTAGGAGATTTAGGAGAAATGGTAGTACTAATCACACTAATTCCAAGACTCTTTCCTACTTATCCATCATGTCTAAATGTCTTTGAAATTGGAACTTTTCAAAGGAATGTATTTTTTCTTTTTAGTTTCAAACAGACATAACTTCTGTAAAGTTTGTCATAATCTAGTAAGCATGATTGCTGTTAGCAAAGTACACCTTCTAGAGCTGAGAGGATAGATAGGTTTCTTTCTATATGGCAATTTCAATTGTTTTGTGGTGGTTGCTTAGGCATTGCTAAGAATTTTAAGGCTGTTTCCAGGTGCCGCCAAAAGGAAACCCATAATTAATCATGTCCATGGCTGAAGAAGACAAATAGTATCACAGGTGTCAAATATTCACCATCTCTTCTCTAGAGAGTAGTTTGATCCTCTTAAGTCTAATGATTAAAACTTGTGTAACTGCTGCTAGTGGAGAGTGGTAGTTTCTGATGGAGTAGTAGAGGCAACTATTTGGCTCTCCTCAAGTGTACATAAGTATGGGGTGTGGAAAATAAATCATTGGTCTCATAAAAAAAGATAACACATATTGCTATCTAAGTTTCATAATCCTTAAGGAAAAATATGACTAGAGCAAGATTAAAAGAAATAAAAAATCTGGGGATAAGGCAATTCACCAGTCTTGTTAAAGTTGGCTGCTTTGATATACTTCTTAGCTAAACCTTGATTTTGTTTGGACTTAAAGATGCTAATTTTTTAATTTTTAATTTTTGTGGGAATGTAATAGTTGTATACTTACAGGGTACATGAGATGTTTTGATACAGACATGTGATGTAAAATAATCACATCATGGAGAATGGTATAGCCATCACCTCAAGCACTTATCCTTTGTGTTACAATCCAATTATACTCATCATTATTTTTAAATGTATGATTAAGTTATTATTGACTATAGTCACCATTTTAGGCTATCAAATAGGTCTTATTTATTCTTTCTATTTTTTGTACCCATCTTCTAATATTCTTCTAGGCTCTATAAAGAGGCCTCTGGGCCTGCCTACTTCCATGACAGCAAAAGTTATCAGTTTATAGCTTTTATGCTGAAGTTCCACATCTACCATCTTCCAAGGCAGATTATTAATTGAGAAACTTGTGTCTTGCCTGACTCCTCCCCCTGCCCTTAGATAATTATTTCTCATTATGGGGATTTTTAGTAAAATCTTAAACTGTTTTTCTTAATCCGTCTTTTTTCCAGGTTGGGAACATGCCAAAAAGAGGAATTATACTGATTTTTTTTTTCCCAGGATTCTCAAGATCTTGTAAATCTCACTCTCCAATGTGATTATGGTCACCCAGGAAACAAAATTACTGATATTGTTTACCCTCTACTCACTCCTCTCTAACTAACCCTGTCTCAAAACTTATTACTTTACTCTGCCTAGTGAATACCTCATATACAAAGAAAATATATTTTAACCTAACACTTTTTTTCTTACAATATTTCTTCCTATAAATGCCAAATTATTCTCTAAAGAAGAATTACCTCTTGCATTTATTTTTAATACTTGAAATATCCATTTTAAGTACAGTAACCATTTTAATGGTTAGTATTATTTTCTTTCCAACATAAATACAGCTAGCACTAAGAAATTGTGTCCTTGTCAATACAAACAGACATTAATTACCTGCTTTTGTCCTCCCTGATGCCTCCCTTCTAAACCCTATGGAACTGTAGCCACCACAGCCTAGGTTGAAATGAATACCACTGCAATGCAATATAAAAATTGCCTGGTGTTTGACTTCCTTCTCTGGAATACCAAAATGTTTTATTTATAATTTTAGCATATATGGGGTTGCTAAGAAAAAAATTATAAATGTTGAATTATATTGTAATTTATCCTAATGTAGTTACCACTCAATTAAGATTATGTAATTAAAAATTATTCTGATTGGATCCTAATATATTGGGACCCAATGTGTATTATACCTTGTCTATTCAAATAAGAGGCCTAATGTTCTTGGGTAAGTCTGCTCTGCTTAAGGTAGATTTCATGAGAGTCATTCTCAAATCCATACTGCTATTCTTGGCCTATTGTTGACAACTCCTCCACAACCTGATTACTTCTGGTATGGGTTGCTTTCTAAGAGGCCATGCCTTTCCAATCAAAGCTGAAGGAGATTCTGAGGACATCTACATGGGTTCCAAGCAATTGGAGAAAGTCTTAAGCTATTCCTAAATAGCTAAAGAAAATATCCAGATTATTGAAGAAAATTGAGCTTGTGTCCTAAAATATCTGAAAATCTGCCTCTTTCTATATGCTTATTTGTGTTTCTTAAAGAAAAAAAGGCAATTAACAAGTAGGCAGCATGTAGGAGATCTCAATGACAGTATGAAAAGTGTCATAAAGGTTACTAATAGCTATTAAAGTTGACATGTTTGCAAATTCTGCTGTTTAAAATGAATTAGTCACCTCAAGTTTATCCCTTCTTAATTGCATTGGGATATATGAGGGAAGAGCACAATTATGGCTAGAATCCAAGGAATTCTGCATTTCCTATGTCCATTGGAGGGCCATAAGTATGACTATTATATGATCTGTGTGACATGATGCAAGAAAGGATGAATATTATTAATTGAGGGATGTAAGCCCTGACCTAAGAGTCACGAGTCCTAGGTTCAAATCCTATCTCCATTACTCATGAGCGATGTGTCATTTTACTTCTCCAGGCTTCAGTTTCTTAATCTCTATTGTAAGAAGTTACACAAGATTATTATTGGGAATTTTCTTTTTAAATTTTTTCAGTTGACCTCAGGTTCACAAAACTGGATTAGTGATAAGCTTTTGGTCAACACATGCTTATGAAGAATATTGGGTGAAACCTTCATAGGGTTTACTGGTTTACTGTTGACCTGTGTTTTTGGTTTTTTAAAATTCTGTCAAGAATATCTTTATCAAGATGAAATGAATCCATAATCCAGAAGTGAATCCATAATTCAGAAAATGGCATTTCTACATCATTGTGGCAGTAGTTTTAACTCATTTTTGAAAGTATGGCTGGGCACAATTTTTTCCAGGTGGAGAAACAAAACTTGTCGACAATCTTCATTTCTGACATTCAGAAACATTTTCTTTTGTAGAGCTATGTAGGTACAATCCCAGGATGCAGATGGGCATTCCTGGTTTAAAGTACTTAAAAACTTTGTGAAATAAACGTTCATACACAGTCTCCAATCGCTGTTCTTTCATTCTCTCTTGAATCTATTCCAGTTGGACTTTACCCCTCTGCTCTTGAAAAGGTTCCCATTGACCTATGCCTTGCTAAATCCACTGGTTAAGTGTTGTGGACCATCTTACTCAACCCATCTCTCTCCCATTCCAAGAAAAAAAAAATTGCTTTTTAGTTCCAGCCACCACACTGCTATTTCAGTAACTACTCATCTTCAATAATCTTTGCCAGTTTCTCCTTGTGGCAGAAATGGCTAGAAGTTCATTAAACTCATTTTCTTTTACTTTGGCACACAGTTTGACTACATTTCTCAGTCTCCCTTGAAGTTCCCTGTATCATTCTAAATGAGATTTATTTTAATGGAAAATTTGCACCATAAACCTGGCCCATAAAATACTCCCACTCATGATCCTCTAAATTTATCTCCCTTCTATCAGCCTGATTCCCTATGATAAAGATGAATATTGTGTCTTTGGAAACCAGGCATTAAAAAGCGTGGAACCATGAGTTAGATACCTTTGGGGGAAAATGTATCTCCATCAGTAGCAACCACTTTGGAATTTATGTAAGCAAAAATATCAACTTTAAAAGAGATAGTATTTGCTCCTTAGAGCAACTAGTGTTCACTTTTAACTAATGTGTGCTTTATTTTTCTCATCACTAAACGTTACAGTGCCTCAGGCATTAGTATATGCACCTCTTATAATATATATATGATATTTTTAAAGATATTTAGCATTTGCTTGTTATGGCAACTAGTGCTCACTTAACTAATGTGTACTTTACTTTTCTGATCCCTAAATGTTACAGCGCCTCAGGCATTAGTCCATGTACCTCTTATTGGATATATATAATTATACTTACATGTACATAATTATATAATTATAAGAAATGTAATTTGTATAATATAAAGTATATTAGATATTGACTACATTTTTCAGTCCCCCTTGCATTTCACTGTAGCCATCTAAATGAATTTTGACCTAACTATATGACAATAACGTTGAAAAGCAATTTTCTGGATTGTAAAGAATATTACATAATTGTATAATATATGTAAATAATATATTTATATATAGTTAACTTCATTACAGTTAATATTGTTAATATTATAGTTATTTATATAGAGATGGTTAGACGTTCATTAAACCCATTTTCTTTTAACTTGGTGCACAGTTTGACTACATTTCTCAAGCTCCCTTGCAGTTCACTATATTCATCTAAATGAGTTTTTGTTAATGGAAAATGTGAATCATAACCCTGGCCCATAAAATACTCCTACTCATGATCCTCTAAAATATATTTCCCTTCTATCAACCTGATGCACTGTGATGAAGATTAATATTGTGTTTTTGGAAGCCAGGTATAATTATCTATTATAATAAATATATATAATTATTATAAATAATTGTATTTCTTATAATTACATAATATATATTATAATTGTATTTCTTATAATTACATAATATATAATTATACAATATTATACAATAAGAGGTACATGGACTGATATATGTATATAAGAGGTGTATATATTATATGTATGAGGTGCATTAGTTCATACAATTATACTATATTAGTTGCACTAATATTGCACTAAAAATATAATCATATATAATATATTTTATATAATATGTATTATATAGTTATAATATATAGTTATAATTCTATATTATATTACATTATTATATAATATATATGATAAGAGGTACATGGACTAATATATATATTCCTATAATATATATTTCTCCTTTTATGACCTCATCCAGACTATACATTGATGACCCACAAATTTGTATCTCTAGCCTAGATTTGTCCCCTAGATTTACCTGACATCTCTATTGGAATTAAAAGTTAATTTTTCCAAAATTGAGTTCCTAGTCACCCTCCTAAATTCTCTTCCTCACACTATTTTTCCCATCTCAGTTATTGGCCACTGTATTCTTTAGTCACAAGGCCAAACCTTTGGCCTTAATCTTGATTTATCTTCCTTAACATCCTCATGTCAAATTTGTCAGCGAATCCTGATGGCTTTACCTTCAAAATATATACAGAATTCAACCTCTCACCATCTCCATCACTACTACCTTAGTCCAAAAATCATCAGTTTTCACCTGGATTACTGTGGTAGTCTTCTAACTGGTCTTGTGACTTCCTCTCTTACATCTCTATAGTATATTTATCAGACAAGAGGGTGATACTCTTAATATGTAAATTATATATTACTCTTTTGCTTAGAAACCTCCAATATTCTCTCATTCCACCCATATCAAAAGCCAAAGTTCTTACAACAGCCTATGAGGCTATTTAATCTGACCTCCAGTCTTTCTTTCTACTAGTCTCCTTGCTTGCTTTTTTATAACCATAATGACTTCCTCACTGTTCCCTGAACATACCAAGCCCACTCCTACTCCAAGGCCCTTTGTACTTGCTATTCTCATAGCCTGGAATTTTCTTTCCCAATATATCTGAATAATCCCCTCACTTTCTTCAGCTCTTCTCTCGAATGCAAACTTCTCAGGCCAATCCTTACCACTCTAAATAAAATTATAAACCCCACCGCCTGCTCCATGCACATTCTCTATCTGCTGTCTGCTTTATTTTCTTCTGCATCACTTATCACCATTCTATTTAATACTTACTTTATTTATACATTCTATTTAACACTTATTTTATTTTTACATTCCACCAACTATTAATAGACTGTAAGCTCCACGAGAGCAGAACTCCTGTTCAGTACTTTACTCCCAGCACCAAGTACAAGCACATAGCAGGTTCACAATAAATATGAGTTAAACAAATGCATTTTGCATCACTGCTATCTTTAGTATTGTAATTAGTATCAAGCAGAACTTCTTCCACTATCCACAGATCCATGACCAAATGTTAAGGACAAGAAGCCATTCCCTTTGGTGTCAGTTGCCTGTGTTTCCATGGCAGCCTAGAATCCTCCAGCCACTTAGCAAGGTGGCTTAAAACAGCTATTTCCCATGCTATTGGAATTGACATCCATCACACAGCTGTGGTATTGTGCTATTCAGGCTGTGGCTCAGGGGTCTGTCCCTAGGTCCGTTGGACTGGCTGTATTTATCTCCACTAACGTCTATTCAATATCCCGATAGCCTACTTGAGCCTCTGTTACTACAATAAGGGCCAATAAATACTACCATCTTTCTGTCATGTGCAGGGGTTTTTCCTTCCTTCCTTAGCTATACCTCATTGGTTCTTACAGCAAAGTCTTGAGGGAGTGAGGAGACTCTTATTTTGTTACTTTGTTCTCATTTTCATGACCTCTATCCCTTTGTGCTGAAATGTGTAAGTCTGTATCTACTTAACAGTTTTCTCTTTAGAAATTGATCACTCTCTGTCTGCTTGTGGTCTACTTTCCCCTAAAACTGTAGACAATCAGCACATTTTATCACTTTCTTGAGTACTGCGTTTTGAGTATAAAATAGTCTTAGTAAATGTTTTTATAAAATAGAATAATTATATAATATTTAGATTATCCCATGTTTGAGTTCTATGTACATTTAGAAGTCATATTTTCCACAACTTTCGTTTTCCAGATGGGGAAACTAAGTCCCGGAAAAATTTAAACAACTATAGCATGTGTAAAGTGCTTTTACTTAGCATTTGCAAGGTGCCTTTGCAAATACTATGTTTCAATAACCCCATGGGGCAATAGCCATTAGTATCATTTTACATAGAAGGAAACTAGAAACCAGTGCTCTGAAAAGTTGAGTAACTTCCAAATCTCACATACAGCAGAGGTAGGACTCCTGATCCTGTGCTTTTTCCATCATACCCTGCTGCTGCTTACACATGCCTCAGAAAAAAAGAGGAGTGTTAAACTCTTAAGTTCGTGGGATGTAACGAGGGAGAAAGAAGGATTGTGCAGGGAACAGGTTGACCCACAGTGAAATTGATTATTTCTCCTGAAGAGCAGCCTTACTTCTACATCTTTGTCATGGCTCTTCTGGCAGCTGGTGTGGTGCTGATAAGTTGCTAAGGGCATAGACACAGAGATTAATTCAGACACAAAGCAGCGTGGGTGAATCCATTGGTCCTTAAAGGAGACCTTGTCCCTATGCAGTCTCAGCACTGCCAGTTGGCAGACACAAGTAATGGTCAAGGCCATGCCATGTAACACTTTGTGGATTAGCAAGAAATATTAGAGTAGCTTTCTATGCTATATGGGGTGTTTGCTCTCTGAATTCTGCAGTCAGAGTAATATACCATGTACCTTTTTAAAATTTTCTTTCTTTTTCTCAGATGTTTTATTTATTTATTTATTTTTTGAGACGGAGTCTCACTCTGTAGCCCAGGTTGGAATGCAGTGGCGCGATCTCCGCTCACTGCAAGCTCCGCCTCCAGCTGGGACTACAGGCACCCACCACCACGCCCGGCTAATTTTTTGTATTTTTAGTAGAGACGGGGTTTCACCGTGTTAGCCAGGATGGTCTCGATCTCCTGACCTCGTGATCCGCCCGCCTCGGCCTCCCAAAGTGCTGAGATTACAGGCGTGAGCCACCGCGCCCAGCCAGCTGTTTTATTTTTAACACTAAGATGCAGCAAGTTTTAATTGTAAAGTGTACCTGTGAGTGTATATTATGTATTGCACTAAAAGATGTTAAGTTCTGCAATAACTTGAGTTCAGGTATCAAATCTTCCCAGCCAGCACATTGTGCTGCTCTTTATGGCAAAATACTCTCAGCATGTAGCCTCCAACAACTTGGTAAGAATACCTGAAGTGTTGTCAACAGTGGTTAAATTATCTACAGATTTCTATTTAGCCAAATAGGTCTAATGCAATAAAACTCTCCCTTTTTCATCTTTCCTCACCTAGATTCTGGAAGTTCCAAATGTATTTAGAGATCACATCAAAGATGCCATTGTTGAGCTGTATTATATTATTTATTGAATGTACACTATTTAACCTTTGCTATGGAATTCAAGCAATTATTTTACACAAATTTGTAAATTCTGCATTTTGCCTTTCCCTGGAGTATCTTTGGCTTATTCAGCATTTTCATCTGTGAACAAATGTGTTCAACATATAGCATCTTATCAGAGGGTGTGGATAAAACGAAGAGATAGTACTTGAGTACTAACTATCTCTGTCTTGTACTAAGCTGTTTCCTACTCAGTTGTGCCTTAGGAAGTTTATCTGTATAATGAGACTAATATCCCCCCCCCCCCGAAAAAAGTGTTTAACTGTGTCATAATAAACCAAATGTATATATTTTATTCAATTTTAACATTTTTTTCTGTAAACTAAAAATGCAATAGGAAGAACCACAAAGATGAACTGACCGGTAATTCTTCCCTTCAGAAACAATGACTAGAATTAGATCTTAGGACAAAAATGTATCTTTCATGCTGCTGGCATATGTTTTTGGGGAATAGAAAAAGGCATGCCAAAGAAACCAGAAGACTTGGGTAACTGTCATTGCAGAAAATTTTCAAGAAGGAAGTAGATTCAGCTATTGATTTATACAAACAACTTTTCAACTGGTCTTCCTTCTCCTTTGTTCCATTCTCCACACTGGAGCAATCATTTAAGAAATGGAAATATGAAAAATGTAAACCATTGTTATTCCCTTGCTTAAATTTGTTCAGTGGATTCATATTGCACTTTGGATGAAGTAAAAATTTCTTGACATAACCTAAATAACCTTGAGTAATCTAAACCCTGATTAATTCTCCAGCCTCAGCCAACACACTCTTCTTTACAACACTCAATATCCCAATCGCAATGAATTAACTTCCACTTGCATATGGTGTTGCTTCTGTTTGGAATACTCTTCCTAATGAGCTTCCACCCCTCTTCACCCAGATACCCATCCTATTGTACCCTTTTCCTTGATAGCTCACCACCTTCATTCTTCATGTCTCAGCTTAGATGTTCATTTAGACATCTTCCAGGCTACGTTAGGTAGCCCTATAACATGGTCTCATGACAGTGTATAAATCCTATATCATAAATCATAGTGTTTTACAACTGCTTGATTTAAATTTTTAATCTGTTTTGCTAGACTGTGAGCACCTTAAGAGCAGGGACTGTCTTTCATTCACTATTGTAATCGGTTTAAAATGGTAGCTAAGAGTGTAGACATTGGAATGACTGCCTCATTTCAAATCCTTATACCACCCCATTTACCCTGGGAAGGTTACTTGATCTTTTAGTATCTTAGTTTCCTCATCCACAAAGTGACCACACCTATATCAAAAGATTGTTGGGATGATTACATGAGTTCATACATGTAATATGTTTAAAACAATGCTAGCAACATAGTTAAGTGTTCAATAAACATTAATTGCTATTTGTTTTTATCCACAATACCTAACACAATGCCTGACACACAGCACTTGCTCAATAAATGCCTGATGAATAAATGAATTCATTAATGAGTAAATAAGAAATAAAATTAGGTAGGTCTTATTGCTAACCAGTAAGTTCTGTGAGAGTAAGAACACAACCTATCTTTCTTAAGATTGAATTATTAGTGCCTAACAGTTTCAGGCACTGTGTAGTTCCTTAATCCCTATGAGTTACCTAAATTCATGAGATGAAGAACTGTGACTTTGTGTATAGGTTTATTATAGTTATGGAAAATCATATTCAAATTTCAACAAATAAATTTCCTAAATCAAACAGAAATGTAGAACCCAAATCTTTCCTTGTAAACCACTGTATTATATATTTTATTATCATTGGATGAAGAGTTAGATTATAATCGATTCTCAGTGAAACTAGCCAGCAGTATGACTCACAATAAAATAAAAGGCAAAAAAGAAGAAGAATAAATAAAAAAGAAACTCTCACAAAATTCCCTTCTGCTTTTGAAAACATTAAAGGCATTACTTCCAAAGTGCTACTTTCAAGTGAATACTCCTACTGATTAGCACAAGTTAGCACTGGTGGAAAATGGCTTTGAAAGTTGAATTTGAACTTCCCAGCTGAACCATTAGCACTCAGGGGAAGACTAAACAGAACTGCTCTTCCCTGCTCAGGCATGCATGAGAAAGAAAGATGCACAATCCTTGACACAGCCTAGCAGAAGACAAACAGGGTTTTGCATTCTAGTGCTACAACTTATTCACCTTTTAATCCTGAGGAAGTTACTTGACCTCTTTAAGACTCTGTGTTTTCACCATGTAAAATGGAAATGAGATCAACATTACACTACTGAACTGTTGTAAGCATTAAATAATATATATGTGGAGTGCATACCATGATACTTGGTACATGGCAGGCACTCAAGAAATAGTAGCTATTTTTGACATTATGGACTTTAACTGTTGACACCTTAATTTGTTGTCTGGATCATTGGAGTAGTACAGTAGTCATTCACCAAGTGTAGACACTTAGCACATTGGCTACATTTTTCAGGATAGCATTTCTCTTTAAGCAGCATAGAGAGGCTCTTATGTCATTATATTTAAGTAGGGCATTAGAGCCTTGCCTGTTCTACTTTCTAGTTCTGTGATCTTGGCCAAGTTACTTATAACCTCTTTGTACCTTAGTTTCCTATTTCATAAGGTGGAGATACTGACGGCATCTAGCTCATAGGGTTGCTTTGAGGTTAAATAAAATTGTTTACTGTAGTCCTTAACAGGAGACCCAGCACATTGTACAAACTTAAAAAAAAGTTAGAAATAATAATGACATAAAATACTTATATTTGGCACTTGAAATCTACTTTATATTCTTTTGGTATAATGCATTGGAGAGTCACACGAAATTATACAGTCATGAGAAGAGTATTCTGAGTATGAAAGAGTGCCTCCATCTGTTAAGCACCTACTATATCTGAGGTACTCTTCTAGGTGCCTTACAGACATTACTTTAATCCTGACAGCAATGGAGTGTGGTAAACATAATTATCTTCATTTTTAGAACACATATCCCAACTTCAAATTATACTGCAAGGCTATAGTTCCCAAAACAGCATAGTACTGGTATAAAAATAGGCACATAGACCAATGGAACAGAATAGAGAAAGCAGAAATAAAGTCAAATACTTACAGTCAACTGATCTTCAACAAAGCATACAAAAACATAAATTGGGGAAAGAACACCCTATTCAATAAATGGTGCTGGGAAAACTAGCAAGCCACATGTAGAAGAATGAACCTGGATTCTCATCTCTCACCTTATACAAAAAATCAGCTCAAGATGGATCAAAGACTTAAATCTGAGATCTGAAACCATAAAATTTCTAGAAGATAACTTCTGAAAAAACTCCTCTAGATGTTGGCTTAGGCAAAGAATTCATGACTAAGAACTCACAAGCAAATGCAACAACAAAAAAATAAATGGGACCTAATCAAATTAAAAACTTCCTGCCCAGTGAAAGAAATAATCAGCAGAGTGAACAGAAAATCCACAGAGTGGGGGAAAATATTCACAAACCGCATCCAACAAACGACTAATATCCAGATCTATGAGGAACTCAAACAAATTAGCCAGAAAAGAAAATTGAATAATCCCATCCAAAATGGGCAAAGGACATGAATACAATCCTCAAAAGAAGATATATAAACAGCCAACAAACATTTGAAAAAATAACATCATTAATTATCATGGAAATGCAGATTAAAACCACAATGAGATACCACCCTATTCCTGCAAGAATAGCCACAATTTAAAAACCAGAAAATAATAGATGGTGTCATGGATGTGGTGAATAGGTAACACTTTCACACTGCTGGTGGGAATGTAAATTTGTTCAACCACTATGAAAAACAGTATGGAGACTCTTTAAAAAACTGAAAGTAGAACTACCATTCTACCTAGCAATCCTACTGCTAGGTATCTACAAAAAAGAAAATAAGTCATTATATGAAAAAGACACGGGCACCACACATGTTTTTTTAGCAGCACAATTCACAATTGCAAAAATGTGGAACCAGACTAAATGCTCATCAACCAACAAGTGGAAACAGAAAGTATTGTATATATACACCATGGAATACTACTCAGCCATAAACTGGAATGAAATAATGGCCTTTGCAGCAACTTGGATGGAGCTGGAGGCCATTAGTCTAAGTGTTGTAACTCAGAAATGGAAAACCAAATATTGTATGTTCTTACTTATTTGTGGGAGCTAAGCTAGGAGGATGCAAAGACTTAAGAATGATATAATGGACTTTGGGGACTCGGGGGAAGGGTGGGAGGTAGATGAGAGATGAAAGACTACATATTGGGTACAGTGTACACTGCTCAGGTGATAGGTGCTCCAAATCTTAGAAATCACTACTAAAAAACATCCATGTAACCAAAGCCACTTGTACCCCAAAAAACTATTGAAATAAAAATAAATTTTAAAATACATCAAATATTTTAAGAAAGAAATCCAAGACAACACAACTAAGAAATGCAGTAGGAAAAAGAATAGAGATCTGACCCTAGTTCTGTCTGAGGCCAAAGCCTGTGTTCTTTTCACTATATCTTTAATCAAATATTGTGAATTTGTTAACCAGATTAGCTATCTGTCATTGATGAGAGAGGACCCCTAAAGATGAGACAGAGGACAAGAATGTTCAAGAAGGAAGGAGGAAAAAAACCCTCAAACTTGGCTTGGCCTTAGGCTAGTATTATCAAAGGCTCTAGTCTCTGGCACTTTCTCCAGCTGCCTCAAGGTATACAGGTTTTGCTTGTGTTTTTTGCCCCAGGTTTACATTAATTTTTCAGCCTATAAAAACTTATTCTAAATCTCAATATCTTAATTTTCTTAGACATTAATAATATGAAATTAAGCATTATTATTTTAATTTCACTATGTGAAATTTCTGACTTTCTTTGCTCTGCTTGTTGTTCTGATTTATTTTCTTTTTAATTTATATAGACTTTCCTTTCACTTTTTCATTACATGGCACTTCCTGTTTTCCCCACCATTGACCTGATTTACTCTCAATAGTTGCATTGCTGCTGATAACTGCACATCTCTACCGCGTGGCATTAGGAGAAGAATAACAGCTTCATATGGGGGCAGAGAGTACTATTTTAATGTAGCACGTAGGCGATATGCCTTTATTTTTGTTTTATTTTGTTTTTTTGTTTGCACTATTTCATCTGCTTTTCCATCAGCTCCCTTGCCACTGAGGAAGGTATTTTAATTACATTTTTTTGTACATTAGAATCCAAGGTCCACTTCTCCCTTCTTATATTCTAGATGACTAGGCAGATCTGTGTCATCATGGAGACAGCCAGACAGAAAATTGCAAAGTTATCCATACTAAATAGATATACAATGAACAAGGTGCCAAAGCAAGGAAGTGACTCAGAAACGTAGCGTCAAAGAAACTGAAATATTTCTGAAAATTCTAGAGCCTTTGAAACTAAATGGCAGACTTGCTCAGGTACTTAGAAAGTAGCCTATCTGAGAATCTCTGAAAATTCACAGAGATATGAATGATGTGCTGTTGTAAAGCCCTTTCCAGTGGAAAAGCTAACAAGATAGTAAAATTTTAAATCTTCTCAGTTGTAACTCTTGCCACATAGTGGAATCTTCTCTCTCAATCCACTTTTGAAGCTAACTTCAGTGGCTCCAAAGGCACTTCGACTTACATTACAATTCAGGGGAAGAATGAAGAAAGTTCACATTATTCCTAGATATTCAAACTTCTCCTTCTTCCTTCACCCTTGGATCCTACCAGGTTAAATGGTGTTAACAAGCAGAAGAATTAAAGAGACAAGATGAGGGAACTGCTTTCAAATCCTCAGGAAAGTAGTATAGCAGATTGAACATTCAGAGTCTGGCACATCTAGATACATAGCTATTTCAGATTATGGTAAGACTTGGGAAAAAAAACAATTTAAAAAACAGAGTTATTAACAGATGCATTCAGCAATTCAGTTATTACATAATGCATCAGATTCTCTTAATAGCAGAATTGATCAAGCAGAAGAAAGAATTAGTAAGCTTGAAAAAAGGCCATTAGAAAATACACAGAGAAGGTCCCTCCCAAAAGAAAACAATGAAAAAGAATGAAGCACACCTACAAACTCTAGGAATAACCCAAAGAGGGCAAATTTAAGAGTTTTGGGCCATGAAGAGGAGGTAGAGAAAGAGATAGGGTTAGAAAGTTTACTGAAATGGATAATAAAACTTACCAAAACCAAGGGAAAGATATCAATATTCAAGAACAAGTAGGTTATTATAAAACACCAAGCACATTTAACCCAAAAAACACTACCTCAAGGCATTTAATAATCAAACTCCCAAAGGTCAAGAATACAGAAGGGACCCTAAAAGTAGCAATAGAAAAGAAACAAATGACATTCAATGGAGCACCAATACACCTGGCAGCAGACTTTTCAGAGAAATCTTACAAGCCAGAAGAGAGTGCATGACATATTTAAAGTACTTTTATCTTAGAATACTTTTATCTTAGAATACTATATGCAGTGAGAATATCATTAAAACATGAAGGAGAAATAAAGACTTCTCCAGAAAAAAACAAAAGCTGAGGGGTTTCATAAACACCAGACCTCTCCTATAAGAAATGCTAAAGGGAGTTATTCAATCATAAAAAAAAGATTCTAATGAGCAATAAGTAATCACCTGAAGGCACGAAACTCACTGATAATAATAAGTAAACAGAAAAAAAAACAGAATATTATAACACTACAATTATGGTGTGTAAACTACTCTTCCCTTAAGTAGAAAGACTGAAAGATAAACCAATCAAAAATAATACCTACAACAACTTTTCAAGACATAGACAGTATAATAGAAAAAAATAGAAAAAAAAAGTCAAAAAGTGGGGGATGGGCAAAGTTAAAGTACAGACATTTATTAGGTTTTTTTTTTCTTGTTTCTTCATGCAATCAAAGTTAAGTTGACATCAGTTTGAAATAATAAATTATAAGGTATTATTTGCAAGCCTTGTGGTAACTCCAAATATAAAAAAAATGTATAACAGATACACAAAAAATAAAAAGCAAGAAATTGAGTCATACCACGAGAAAAAAAAATCACTTTCCTTGCAAGAAAGACATGAAGGAAAAGAAAGAGAAGACCACAAAACAACCAGAAAATCAATTAAAAATTGGCAAGAATAAGGCTTTACTCTTCAATAACAACATTGAAAATAAATGGGACTAAACTCTCCAATCAAAAGACACAGAGTGGCTGAATGGAAAGACACAAGACCCATCGATCTGTTGTCTGCAAGAAACACACTTCACCCATCAAGACACACATGGGCTAAAAATAAAGGGATGGAGAAACATATTCCATGCCAATGCAAACCAAAAAAAACAGCAGGAGTAGCTATACTTACATCAGTCTAAATATATTTTAAGACAAAAACTATAAAAAGAGACAAAGGAGGTCATTATGTAATGACAAAGGGATCAATTCAACAAGAGAATATAACAATTGTAAATACATAGGCACCCAAGACTGTAGCACCCAGATATATACAGCAAATATTATTAGACCTAAAGAGAAAGATAGACTCCAAAGCAATAGCAGCTGGAGACTTCAACACTCAACTTTCAGCATTGGACAGATCTTCCAGACAGAAAAATCAACAGCACAACATCAGAATTAATCCGAACTATAAACCAAGTGGAACTAATAGATATTTATAGAACATTTCATCTAACAGCTGCAGAATACACATTCTTATTCTCAGAACATGGGTCATTCTTAATGATAGACTATATGTTAGGTCACAAAACAAGTCTTAAAACATTCAAGAAAATCGAAATAATATCAAGCATCATCACTGACCACAGTGGAAATCAATAATAGGAGGAATTTTGGAAACTATACAAACAGATGGAAATTAAACAATATGCTTCTGGATGACAAGTGGGTCAATGAGGAAATTAAGAAGGAATTGAAAAATTTCCTGAAACAAATTATAATAGAAACAAAACATACCAAAACCTATGGGATACAGAAAAAGCATAACTCGGAGGGAAGTTTATAAGTGCCTATATCAAAAAAGAGGAAAAACTTCAAATAAATAACCTAACAATGCATGTTAGAGAACTATCAAATCAAGACTAAACCAAAGCCTAAATTAGTGGAAGAAAATAATAAAGATCAAAGCAGAAATAAATGAAATCGAGATGAAGAATACAAAAGATCAACAAAATGAAAAGTTGTTTTGTAAGATAAACTAATTTGACAACTTTAACCAGACTAAGAAAAAAGAGAGAACTCCCAAATAAATCAAATCAGAGATTTAAAAAAAGGAGACAATACAACTGATATCACAGAAATTCAAAGGATCATTAGTGGCTACTACGAGCAACTAAATAAATTTGAGAAATGAATATATTTCTAGACACACAGAACTTACTAAGATTGAACCATGAAGAAATCCAAAACCTGAACAGACCTATAACAAGTAATGAGATCAAACCCATAATAAAAAGTCTCCCATCACAGAAAAGCCCAGGATGAAATGGCTTCCCTGCTGAATTCTACCAATCATTTAAAGAATAACTAACACCAATCCTACTTAAAATATTCCAAAAATGAAGGAGAAGGGAACACTTCCAAACTCATTATACAAGGTCAGTGTTACCCTGATACCAAAACCAGACAAAGACACATCAAAATAAGAAAATTACAGGTCAATACTCCTGATTAATATTGATGCAAAAATCCTCAATAAAATAATAGCAAACAGAATTCAACAACGTATTAAAAAGCATTCACATAATCAAGTAGGATTTATTGCAGGAATGCAGTGATGTTTCACCATATGCAAATCAATCAATGTGATACATCATGTCAAAAGAATGGAGGTGAAAGACCATATAACAATTTCAATAGGTGCTGCAAAAGCATTTAAAAAAATTCAACATCCCTTCATGACAAAAACTCACACACAAAAAAACTGAGTATAGAAGGAACATATCACAACATAACAAAAGCCATAAAATGACAAACCAACAACTAGTAACATACTGAATGTAGAAAGACTGAAGGCCTTTCCTCTAAGATCTGGAAGAAGACAAGGATACCCACTCAGCACTCTTATTCAACATAGTGCTGGAAGTCCAAGCTAGTGAAATCAGACAAGAGAAAGAAATAAAGAGTGCTCAAAATGGAAGGGAAGAAATTCAAATTATCCTTGTTTGCAAATGATATGATCTTATATTTCACAAAATCTAAAGACTGCACAAAAAAACTATTGAAACTGATAAATATATTCCATAAGCTCACAGGATACAAAATCAACGTAGAAAAGTCAGTAGCATTTTTGTATGCCAACAGTGAAAAATCGGAAAAAGACATTAAGAATTTAATCCCATTTATAATAGCTAAAAATAAAACAAAATATCTAGGAATTAACCTAACCAAAGAAGTAAAATATTTCTCCAATGAAAACCATAAAATATTGATGAAAGAAAATAAAGACACAGAAAAGGGAAAGATATTCTATGTTCATGAATTGGAAGAATCAATATTGTTAAAATGTCTACACTACACAAAGCAATCTACAGATTCCATGCAATCCCTGTTGAAATACCAATGACATTCTTTGCAGAAATAGAAGAAAAGTTCTAAAATTTATATGGAACCACAAAAGACCCAGAATAGGCAAAGCTATCCTAAGTGAGAAAAAAAAAAAAAAAAACTGGAGGAATCACATTATTGGACTTCACATTATACAACAGAGCTATAGTAAACAAACAGCATGGTACTGTCACAAAAACAGACACATACGACAATGGAAAGGTATAGAGAATCCAGAAACAAATTCATACATCTACAGTGAACTATTTTCAACAAAGGTGCCAAGAACATGCACTGGAGAAAAGTCAGTCTCTTCACTAAATGGTGCTGGGAAAACTGTATATTGATATGCAGAAAAATGAAACTACACCCTTATTTCTTGTCGTGTACAAAAATCAAAATGGATTAAAGACTTAATTCTTATACCTCAAACTATGAAAGTACTATAAGAAAACGTTGAGGAAAGTCTTCAGACATTGGATTGGGCAAAGATTTCTTAAGTAATACTCCACAAGCACAGACAGCCAAAGCAAAAATGGATATGGGATCACACCAAATTAAAAAGCTTCTTCACAGCAAAGGAAACAATCGACAAAGTAAAGAAACCACTCACAGAATGGGAGAAAGTATTTGCAAACTACTCATCTGAAAAGGGATTTATAGCCAGAATATATAAGGAACTCACCTCTATAGGAAAAAAAATTTAATAATCTGGTCAAAATTGGGCAAAAGATCTGAATAGACCTTACTCAAAAGAAAACATGGAAAAGGCAAAAAAAAAAAAATAGACCTTACTCAAAAGAAAACATGGAAAAGATTATCAACATCATTGATAATCAGAGAAATGCAAATCAAAACTACAATTAAACGTCATCTCATCCCAGTTAAAATGGCTTTTATCCAAAAGTCAGGCAGTAGCAAATGCTGAAGAGGACGTAGAGAAAATGGAACACTTGTACACTCTTGCTGGGAATATAAATTAGTACAACCACTATAGAAAACAGATTGGAGGTTCCTCAAAAAACTAAAAATAGAGCTACCTTATGATCCATCAATTTCCCTCCTAGGTATATACCCAAAAGGAAGGAAATTAGTATATCAAAGACATACCTGCACTCCCATGTTTATTGCAGCACTATTTACAATAGACTAGATTTTGAGGCAACCTAAGTGTCCATCAGCAAATTAATGGATAAAGAAAATGTGGTACATATACACAATGAAGTACTATTCATCCATAAAAAGGTATGTGATCCTGTCATTTGCAAGAATGTGGATGGAACTTGACATCATTATGTTAAGTGAAATAAGCTAGGCACAGAAAAGCAAATATCACATGTTCTTATCTGTGTGAGCTAAAGACTAAAACAACTGAACTCATGGAGATAGAGAGTAGAAGGAGGGCTAACAGAGGCTAGGAAGGGTAGTGGGTGTTGTGGAGGAGGTAAGGATTGTTAATGGGTGCAAAAAAATAGAATGAATAAGAACTTATAGTTGATAGCACAACAATGTGACTATAGTCAATAATTTTATTGTACATTTAAAAATAACTAAAAGAGTATAATTGGATTGTTTGTAACACAAAAGACAAATGCTTGAGGTGATGGATACCCATTTACTCTGATGTGATTATTATGCATTGTATGCCTGTATCAAAACATCTCATGCAACCCATAAATAAATACACTTATTATATATCCATAAAAATTCAAAATAAATTTTAAAAATAAAAAAATAACAAACGCATTCATTAGACTCCTGTTTATATTTCTATCACCTACTTTATTGATGTGTTTGTTTGAATTTACTCCCCTTTTCCTTTATTACAGCCAGTCATGCTTATCAATTTTAAAAAGCATGGATTTTACTAACATAAAGTGAATTACCTACTTCAATTTCCTCAGGAACATCCAATCTTAAAAAATATCTTCACAAAATAATGGGCTTCAAGAAGGAATATGGTGTCTGAGTAAAGTTTTTATTTAGAAAGTTGTCCTATGCACACACACACACAAAAACTATAAACAGGAGTTTAACTGACCCTAAATTTGCTAATAGTAATCCCTTGTTCTTGCATACTAGTCAAGTTCATCTTTTAGCCAGAACAGTTTTTCAGTGAAAACCACTGGATGAAAAACAATGAAACGGGTGTTTCTGACTGACTCAGAAACCAACTGTTATCAAGAACATAACCAATCTCTTCCCCAGTACAGGTTGGAAACTTGACCATGTTTCCATATCCACACCCCTGAATTTTTCCTTTCTTTTCCACATGCCAGAGCCAAAACCATCTTCTTTAAACATTACATCCCTACTCTGAATCATGACGACAAGAAGAAAGGTTCCCACGGAGAAATCATGACCAATACCTTTTTGCCTCTGCCTGCAAGGAAGGCATCAGAGGCAGCAGGGCTGCTTCTGTAGTGTTTGTTTGTTTGTTTGTTTTAATTAAAGCACATTGTTAGTGTAGAAATACTGAAGGGTAACCTCTGTTTTCCTGTATTCCACATTAGCATCTCCATACCCAACCAAATGGAATTCAGTGCAGTTTGTAGGCATGCAAAGATGTATGTATCATAATACATGACGAATGACAGCTTGAAAACCATCACAGAAATATGAGCAAACAGTTCTCTCTCTTCCATAGAGATTTTCCACATGCTTAAAGAAAATTAGTTCTGTGCATCTATACCCTTTATATGTTTTTCCTTTTAATTTACATTTTAAGCAATGTAAGTATGTGTTATTTTCCCTCCATGATCCCTTCCCTAATGCTCTTTTGCACTAGATGACAGAGTGCAACTGAGGTTGCCACTGTTATTGCAATGGACCTTGAGTTAGAAAAGTTAAATGGTGCTCCTCCATCTAGTCATGTCTAAGCCAACTTAAAGTGTATTGATACTACACTTCAATAGATTATGTCATCTAAGCACAACTGCTCTGCAATACTCAAACTCCTAATCACCCTTCAAAATCCATCTCAAAAAAATTCATTTAATGTTACTATCTTTGTGGCTTTTCTATAAAAGTATTTCAAGATAGTTTAAAATCAAAACGAAAAAATGGACTTTGTTTTTGAACACTGTTTAAACTGCATGGGAAAATACTTGTTTGTTGTGGCTAGACTGGAGTAGAAACAGAGGCTAGTAGCAAACCTGGGAAGTGACTGTGGTACATGGTAAAGAGATAGTGGCTAAGTTGGGCAGCAAAGTATAAGGTATCCATGTAAAAGATCACCAAGTATCGGGAGAACCAGAACCTTATGATTTGGGGATCATAGAGTGGGTTTGCCAGGTGTCAGACAAAAGAAAAGAATCAGATGCAGTGGCAGATCCTATAGCTATTGATAAGCAGTCTGTATGTTACCAGTATCAACATACGGCTTTGTATTAGCTTTCTATCACTGCTATAACAAATTACTACAAAAAGTGGCTTAAAATGGCAACCGTTTATTATCTGACAGTTCTCTAGCACATCAGGCCAGTTAGGTTTGTCCGGGTATTCTGCTTGGAGTTTTACAAGGCCAAAATCAAGGTGTTGGCCAATGACTTTTCTGAAGGTTCTCAGGAAGAATCTGCTTCCAGGATCATTCAGGCTGTTGTCCAAATTCAGTTTCATGCAGCTACAGAACTGAGCTCCCATGTTCTTGCTGACTGTCAGCTGGGCATTGTTCTCAGCTTCTAGAGACCTCTTGCCTTCTTTGGCTCCTGGCTCCTTTCATCTTCAAATCCATCAACAATGTGGAAAACTTCTTATGCTTCAAATCTTTCTTTCCTTTTCTTTCTGCCTGCTTTTAAGGGCTTCTGTGATTTTGTTGTCCCATCCTACTCACCCCACAGATAATCCAAGATAATATTCCTATTTTAAAATAAACTGATTAGTAATGGAACCATGGTAAAATCTGTTTTGTTATTTAAGGTAATATATAAGGTACATACACAGTCCTGGGAATTATTGAGGGGAATCTTTTTGGAGGCAACAATTCTACCTGCCAAATTCATCCTAAAGTTTATGTGCATCCTAAAGGCATATACTGTGCAGCCTTTGACATCACTAATTGCCCTTCACTCTTGCTAACTTCTCACATACATGATTATCTTAATGAATTCAGAAGTAAAAGCAACCAATAGAATCCTGCTGAGCTCTACTTCCCATAATCCCACTACATTTGTGAGGCAAACATTAAACATCAATTAGGCATCAAATTGTCTTTAAGTTCCCAAATTATTAAAGAGTTTAAGAAAGTCTTTAACTGTAAATGACTACGTCAAGGGCTTCTTACTTGACACAATTCTGAAAAACAGTTCTTGTTTGGGTGTGAAAAAGAACACTTTCAAATAAAAGCCTTTGTGGTGTTCCCCAAACCAGTTACATTAATAAGAGAGGGAACGGTCCTTGGGCTAAAACCCTAAGACATTAAAGGTTTGGGAAGGAGATCTACATTGTATAGCATTTCTCCTACACCTAGACACACGCAGCTGGTTTCTTTGCAGGATAAGGGCTCAGGAGCCCTTCCTGGAAGAGGACTAGTGATGTCACTAAAAGGTTCTTTGAAAATCCATTTGTCAAAAAGGAAATGACCAAAAAAGCTCTAATCTATCCCTTTTGAAATACTTCTGTAATTGATTTTTTTCCTCTGGTTTTTATGAACTGACTATAGAACATGATTACAAGGCTAGCCTACTGACAGAATAAAAAAATATTATGAATCACACACAAAACACCAGAAATCACAGCACTGTCTCCTCAGGGATGTTCCAAAGTACTAATCCTAACAATATCTGATCCAAGTAGCTCAGCCATACAATTTCAGCATTTTGAAGTGTAAATTGATTTGGTGAATCATTTAAATTTACTTTATCTGATTATTATTAACATTGTAACAAAGGGTTTAAGAGTACGAAAAATTAAAATTCCTTTAACTCTCTTTCAGAGCAGCGATGTGTTCATTTGCAAAGCTTTTTCTGTCAACAACTGCAATTGGCCTGTCCATGTGTATTTGGAAGAGCCCTTCACTTAATGAGTACTAAGTAATGGGGTTTGTGGGAAAGGGGGCTTCATTACCATTGCAAATCATTCACTTGCAAGAAAACATTGTCCACTTTATTTCCCCAGTTGTTTTGTTTTAAACGCCTACCCATTAATGCTCCGTATCTCAGCAGACATGTTTACTTAAGGAAACAGTAGTTGTCTTAGATTAAGGAGTGTTTTTGAGATTCACTGAAGTATTTTTCCCTTTGTGTGTATGATTTTTAGTTATAATTCAGTCCCCTCCCCGTTGCTTTCTTAATCCTAACATACAGCTGTTTGATGTGCTGTATGCCATTTTCCTCATAGTTAATATTTCCTCTCCCCCAACATTTTCTGAACCTTCGCATTTAAAGACAATGAATTTGCTATGCTTGTGTTATATAGAGATGGTAAATCTTAATTATACTTCCAGATTATAGTGTCTGTGTCTAGCTGTGCATTTGAATGTTTCTGATCAAGATGTATATGCTCCAGTATATTTATTTTTAATCCCAAATTACATCCTTCTCAAGCCAAGACCAAATGTGAAATGATCAACTTTTATTTACGGACACATGTCAAGGGCCTGTTAATAACTCCATTCTTGTACCTTTCTTGATATAGTTCTCTGAGAATTCCTCTTTGCCTGCAATCTGGGGGAATTCATGAGCCTAAAAGATTTCTCACTGAAAGGTGGATGTGCGTTTTGTGCTTCCCAAAGCTTACTAAATGAGGCTCTCCAGGTTTGGCAAGTGTGAGGCATTTCCATGTGCTTCTCTGGATTTTTTTTTTTTCTGGAGAATGTAGGAGTGGAAATGTGTGACAACTTGTCTCACTCATCATAAGGGTCATGGCTGACTGATACTGCTACAACAAAAGACAGGTTAATTACGGAAAAGCAAAACAAATTTATTTAATCAAAGCTTCATGTGACATGGGAGACTTCAGAAATGAAGACCCAAAAACCTAGGGAAATACGCCCATTTTTATTCTTAGATTTGATGAGGAATGGAGAGCCATATAGAAATGTGACTGGATAAAAGGGGTATAAGCTAATGGTAACAGACTGATGGAGGAAAACACAGAAAAGCCTGTCTGTTCATATTTTTCTGGGCCTCTCTGTATAGCATTCCTTCCTCCTGGGTATAGGAAATGACCCCTCTGGAATGAGGATCTTATGCCCTACTGTGAGACAAGGTAAGGCCAATAATTTATTTATGGTCAGCTCCCACACAGAAAGGCTGGGGAAGGTTAGAGTAATATTTCTAAGTTTTATGGCTTGCTTTGTGAGAGAGGGATTGTGTTTCCATGACCCACCTTAGGGAAGAGGAATTCTGGCTTCTGTGACTCACTTCAGAGGAGAAAGAGGGACAAAATATAGGAAAGCAGAGAGAAGGTCAGTGAGAACTTGCTGCTGAGGCCTTCCAATCTCCTTTAGTTCAAAGTACTTAGCATGCCTAAGCTCCGTACTTTGGGGTATTATTTTCTGAGCCTCAATAAGAATCATAATATATTTGAAGAAAACTTCCCTATTTAAGGAGGAGATTTAATTTGAGAACTAAGCCAGATGCACTCCCTTAGGCTATTCACAAAGATTACCAGTAGAAGTAATACAACATGGATTTAAGACACCTTCTAATGTGACTTCAAGCTAATTAAAGAGGCAAAAAAAGAAAGGCCTACAACATAGCATCCAATGGAAGGAGAATGCTTCAAACTCACCCACAGCATTAGCTCATTTATTTCCTATTCTTTTCTAAGAAGTCACCCACAGAGGCTAAGATGTGCTTTTTTTCTCCATCCTGCATGTGATTTTGACTAAAGGAATTGTATTTTAGATAATTTGAAAATCCAAAGATTCAGTCCAAAGAGACAATTCAGCATTCTTCTCTTGAAGACTTACAAAAGATGGTAATTGGAACGTGTATGTTTTTATGAATGGTTCCACAGGGAACAAAAAAAATTTTTAAAGGGTGAGTTTCACACAGAATGACCAGTAAGCAAAGATGGTGAAAGTATTTATTATTATAAAGGGCATGACCTTAGAGGTTATCTGTTGCCAGTGTTATCTACACTTTTATATAAGACTACTGGGCCTAATTTGTGGACACATGGAGTATTTACAAGGACTATTAAAAAAACTTTCTGCTAAAGCAACACCAGCTCAAGAGATTTTAGTTACAAATGACTGTTGTTATTTGATGAGAGGAGGAAAATGTTAGTTGGTTAACTGCTATTTCATGAGTAGGGGCTTCTAAATACTGAAGAGTTAACTAAGCAATCCCAACAACCAAAATTAAGTTTACATAAATACAGTAGTTACTACTCTGTTTACATTGACAAATCTCTTTTCCATATTAAAAAAATTCATATTTCCATATGACCTGAATTTATCTTATAAGATCCCTTACAAAATCCAAATTAAACTTTATGAAATTATAGTCATATTATCAGAAAATATATCAAAGTTTAATATATTGAACTTCATTTTATTTGAAAATCTAAAATTCTGAATACACAAGAACAATATTAAAAATAATGCCTACATAGTCCAAAAATGTTGCAAAGTGTCTTGGGTGGGGGCTGATGGAGATGTGGAGGGTAATTTATTTTCAAATCCAACTACAGTTTTCTAATAGGTACTTAAAATTTAATTGAACATCTAATTTCTCTGCCCTCCAAAAAGTTTTTCTCCCCAGTCTTCTTCATCTAAGTAATTGGCATCATTGGGTCAAGCAAAATCTGGACTTTATTATGATTTTGCTCCTTCTCTCACAAAATTTCCACATGTAATCTATCATCAAGTCCTATTTACTCTGGCCCAGACTATAAATTGAATTTGACCACAAGTCTTGAGGTCTGTCATCAAGTCCAAGCTGCCATAATTTCTCACTTGGACTACTGGAACAATATCCTAACTGTTCTCTCCCCTTCTGGTTTGACTCCCTGTATTCTAATCTCTAAAGAGTAAAATTAATATTTTTAAAATGTAATTCACATAGCACTCTCCTCCTCAAAATATTCCAATGGCCTCCGACTGTCATTGTACATACAATAAAATCAAACTGCATATCACTTCAAGCCCTATAGACCTACTTTCTGCCTTTTTTTTTTTTTTGAGACTGAGTCTCGCTCCATTGCCCAGACTGGAGTACAGTGGCATGATCTCAACTCACTGCAACCTCCGTCTCCTGGGTTCAAGCGATTCTCTTGCCTCAGCCTCCCAGGTAGCTGGGATTACCGGCACCCACCACCATGCTTGGCTAATTTTTGTATTTTTAGTAGACACAGGGCTTCACCATGTTGGCCAGGCTGGTCTTGAACTCCTGAACTCAAGTGATCTGCCCACCTCAGCCTCCCAAAGTGCTGGGATTACAGGCATGAGCCACCGCACCTGGCCTCTGCCTACCTCTTTAACCTCATTTTGTAACACTCTCCCCCTCATTTACCACACTGTAGCTACAACAGCCATCTTCACATTTCTCATACAGCCTTTGCATTTTTCCTTTCTTCTGCCTATAATCCTCTGCCTCATATTTTCACAAAGCCACTTCTTTGTTGCCATTCCAGTCCAAGCTCAAATGTCTCCTTCACAAATAAATCTACTCTGAACTCTCAATCTAAAGTAGCTCCTAATTCATTCTCATTTAATTCAATAACATATTTTTTCTTCATGTTTGAGAGCAAGGACATCATCTCTCTTACTAGCTACTGTATCCTGAAAGTCTAAAATACTTTGGTCACATAGTAGAAATTCAACAGATATTTGTTGATTAGTTACATATCTTTGCCTTAGTTGAACACCACTGTTCCTTATTTTGCTTATTTTTATTGGCATTGTTTTATTTTGTTTTGTTTTTTCAAGTCACACTAAGACAGACTCGTTTAAAAAAATATTTTTGTTTTCCTCTCTGGCCAAGATACCTGGACCTGCTATATAACCTGAAATATGGAATGTGTAAATAATTGAGAAGAATGTTCATACACGCACACACACACACACAGAGAGAGAGAGAGAGAGAGAGACATTATGTATACTCCAAATGCAGCTGCTTTTAAAAAAACTGTTTCAAAGATTTTCTCCTTTCATTGAGAACATGGTTTTGCTACCATAAAAATGGACGCCACATTGAGTTGGTGATTTTATGTCTATGTGGAGATCCATTCTATCCCAAACTCAATTGTCCCTGTTAGGCCTAAATTTTTTTCAGACTTCTGGGTTTTTCCCAAGATTAGGACCTTTGACCAAAATTAATCATATTAATATGTGATGACAAATTACAAACACCAACATTAGGTGAGTAACAACTTTTAGCAAACTTGGGATGGCTGGATAGCAGAATTACTTTACCCTAACTGTAGTCCAAGTTCAGCATTGTAACTATTGGTTTGACCTAATGAAAGTAGATTCTCTTCATTGTAGCTCACTTTTTTTTTAACTTTTTCCAACTAAATTTTATAAGTAAACATGAGATTTGAACCAAAGTTACCAACTCAAAGTTACCAGCTCGTATTTTTACATTTTGGAGGGGAAAACAGTGGTGGTGTAATCCACTCACTACCCCCTGCCATCATCTCATGCCAGATTAGGGTGGCACACACATCAAGAGCTTGGCATATATTACCTTTAATTTGAATATTGTAAGGACTGTTACTTGACATATGCTTATAAAATATCTAAAGTTAAAAGTCATGACTAATGAGGGCTAGCGTTGATGGAATGCAGAGAGAAAGTACTGCATTGGGAATGATTTGTATTTTAATCATGGGCAGGCAAAGTTGCATTTTAGTTTCTTTCCATCAGTAGGACATATGTGAACCTAACAAAAATAACCAGCTATGAGCTATCTTATAAAAGGATGCTACTAAAGAGGGCTTCCTGCCAGGTGTAACTTGCCTTCATCTGGGATGCTAGAGATATCCTGCCTCATTATCTCCAGAAAAGTGTAACTGTATTTCTCAAGTGGAAGAATCTCAGAGAAACCCACAAATATACCAAAGGAAAGAAATAATTAGCATTTGGATACTGACCACGCCCACACACTCCAATGGTTTTAAGTCTGAAGGAAAAAAGAAATGATTGTGATTGTAACAATTTTATCTTGAAACTTTAATGGAAGGAAAGATTTAATTGGAATTTAGAAAACTTGAGCAATCTCAAAAATCATAAATGGTTACTGCCTCCTACCCGTCTATCCCAGGCAATAAACCTCACCCATCAGATGTCACCAGAAGTGACAGAGACAAAATGTTGGAGTGGCAAGCAAAATGGAGTAGCAGCCAGAGGACTGGCTCTGTAACCTTGGACAAATCACTTAGCCTCTCTAAGCCTCGGGTTTTTCACCTGTAAAAATGAAGAGGGTGGATCAATGAAAGAATCCGTTCATGTCTGAAATTATAAATGCCTAGAAAATTAATAGGAGGTAGAGGTAACTTAATCTAAATGAAAGAAATTTCTAAATTTTAAGGCATTCTCTGAAATGCTGATTCTTTATTTCAAGTTTTATGGGAGATGTAAACTAAGCTTTTTATAAAGACAGCATTAACTGGTAAAAAGCTACAGTATTGAAGGCATTCACAACCAGCCTCTAGTTTTACAATCGCTAAGAAATGAGGAAGTCACTGCAGTAGCATTCACATGTATTTTGCATTGTGTCCCCTCAATGATCATCTCTCTCTTTTCCAGATGATCTGGTAGGAGGCATGATTTGAACTTGCATGGCATATCTGAGCAGTGACGGAGAGAATGCATGCCCTTGCACAGATTTTTTTTTTCATCCTTATCCTTTGTCATGTTTCCTTTTCATTGTCCTTTATGAGTTTCAGCACTGCTGCACTCCTACATGGTACAAAGTGGGAAATTGCAGGGAGCTTATGTTTGAAGCAGGTTCACTACATGTACACCCTTTTCTCTCTGCTTTTTTCTTCTCTGGGCAAGTGTTGGGAGCATGTAAATGGGAACATGCACTAATAAAAATTCTCACTACAGTTTGTTCTCTGTGACTGTGACACTGGCTTTACTCCCTTGTGCACTGGAGTACATACTGGAAGTCAGAAACCAAAAGGAGAGAAAAAATGATAAAATGAAAGATCAAATATTAAGTGAAAAAATAGGATACAAACCAATGTTAACAGTATGAATCTAATCTTTAAATGAAGAAGACAATCTGTATATACATACATGATATTAAGAAATATATATTTAGTGTTCATCCTGTTTCCTGACATGCAGCTCCTAAAATCCTTGGAATCTTCGGAGTGATGAGTGACTTTTGTTTGCTGAAGAGATGACTGGTGTCTGGGGGTCCACAGATAGCCTCAGGATGGGGGCTAGTAACCAGAAAGACCAAGACAGTATTAGAGGATTAATTTCTAGCCCCACTTCCCAATCTTTAGGAAAGGAAGAGAGGCTAAAAGTTAAAATGATCACCAATAGCCAGTGGCATAATTAATCATAACTTCATAATAAAGCCTCTATAAAAACCCAAAAGGACAGTGTCTAGGGAGCTTCCTGATTGCTGAACATGTGGATGTTCCTGGAGGGTGCCAGAGAAAGCATGGAAGTTCTTCACTTCTCACATGCCTTGCCCTGTGCATCTCTGCCACCTGGCTGTTTATCTATATCCTTTCTAATATCCTTTACAATAAACTAGTAGATGTAAATAATGTGTTTCTCTGAATTCTGTGAGCTGCTCTTGCAGATTAATCAAACTTGAAGAGGAGCTCTTAGAAGTCTTGGTCAGTCAGGTATAGGTGACAACCTACTACTTGCACCTGGCATCTAAAGTGGGAGGAAGTCTTAGGGGACTGAGCCCTCAACCTGTGGAATCTGACTGATGCTATCTCCAGGTAGCCTGTGTCCCAATTAAATTGAATTAGAGGAAACCTAGTTGGTGTCTGCTGTGGAATCCCTTTGCTGGCGGGGAGAATTCCATATACGTTTTGCGGACCCTGAAGCATTCCATGCTGTGTTGAATGACTGTGCAGGAGAGAAAGGAAAACACACTTTGGATTTTTTCCCTATATCTCTAATAGTATTTTTAACAAACACTGAAAGGAAATATACACTATGTTTGTGCTCATCTGCAATATTTACATGTTCTATAATGAAACTGTATTAATTTACCCTACAAAAACTGTAGATGTTTTCTTTTTCAATAAAGAACTCCTTTAAAATAAAATAAAAGTAAACCAATAAAATAATAAAGCAATAAAGGACTTCCTTTAACAAAGGATAAAATATTATCTTTGTAGAAGGAGGGAACTGGAAACCTACACATCCTTTGGAAAGGAAATGCAAACTAATAATATTACCTGCCACATATAGTTTTCTTACTGTGTGCTAGGATCTGTCTGAAACCCTTTATGCATTAAGAAGGAAACAACCCACAATATTAATTTTGGCTATTATACTGTTTTACCATGCTTCTTCAACAATTCCTTTATCTTATTTCTTCCTCAGCTTCCCTTTCTAGAAAATGAGAATAAAAACTGTTATCTATTTTTCTCTCTCCACTACCTGCTATATAGACATGCTATTGTGCTCATTAAGAGTCTATAAAATATTTCAGAGACTCTGAAATGTATTTTAACATTTCAGGAATAAAAACTTTCAACATAGAATTACTACAGACTCTATAAAACATTAGCTGTTCCTTTAGATTATACTTTCTTCCCCAAATAAACAATCATTTGATCTTTTTATTTAAATATTGTACTCTTCAAGTGAATTGAGCCAGATATATTGCATTCTCTTGATACACTTATTCAAGTTCTATTCCATACTATAACTGAAAAATGGGCTATTTCCCAGTGGACAATAATAATAAAAATGGTCCATTCTCAAATAACAAGTGCATTCAGATACCAGACAATATTGGGTTTTAAGGGAAACCCAGTTGAGGCTTTTATGAATATAAAATTTCTGACTTTCTTATATTGAATGTAGTTATAGTTGTTTAAATGGCCACAGTAAACATTATTAATAACACACACACATACTATTGTTTCCTTGGCACTGGGTTAATATGTGTCACTCTCTAGGCCTAGAGGAAGACATTTAATAAGAAAAAGTGAACAACAGTAGCTTTATTCTTCTGAATGAGCAAGCTGTTTATTAGCAAGATTCAGGTTCAGTTGGAGCCCTAGTTTTCCGCTAGCAACTTGAATTTCTGTCACATTCTGTCTACGAATACATGAGATATTATTCATTCATTAAGGTGCAAATATAAAGTCGCCTAACTAACTTTGTTAGTTTGACCCTCTCTAAATCTTAAGGATTACATTTATTTCCTTTGGTGAACTGTTCTTGAGATGTAAATGAACTCTGACACCCATGTCTGGCTTTCTTTGTGAAAACAATGCAAGCTCAGCTACTTTTCCATTCTGCCCCAGTTCACATGGACACAAACTTCCTTGGGGTGGAGACTGGGATTCAGTGGAGCTATAAACTGAAAGGGCTCCTGGTTTAGGGTCAATATAATACCCTGCCAGCAAATGCAACCCAGGTAAATAGCATTCTGAACCTCCTTATTTTCTATCCAATAAGGGAGGATGCTCACTAAAGGATCCCCTCCCAATCACTCAGCAACACAAGGAGATGAGATGGCCAGGTGAATAAAGAAGCTTATCTTTGAAGAAAACTACCTGTACATGCTTGCCTCCTTCATCCCAACCCACCCTTCCTATAATGTTGCATGCCCTCACACTGTCCTTGACTGTCCACTGTAAGCCTCTTTCTGGGCATACCCTTCTCCTTTGGGCCTCTTCCCAGTCCTTACCTTACTCTATGTTCTAGACCATTCCTTCTCTTTTCTCCTCTGTTTTTTGTCTCATGGAGATAATCTGATGGACAATGCCAGCTATCCCTTCACCTGGACTATCTCCAAGATGTATTTCTCTTTTCCAAGGGTCTTCCATTTCTCAGAGGAGTAATGCTAATTACAGTTGTTATAGATGTTTATGGTACACTAGCAAGCTTCAAAATCCACAACTCGGGAAGATACCTACTTGTTATATGCACAGAGTAAGTACTGCTAGGGTCTCTTATTCATTTTCTCTGAATCCCTGAATAGATCCTCTTTTTTTTGCAGGGTTTTGCCTTCTCCAATTGTAAAATGGTGTTCATAAGCTCCAACCCCAAGTTGAAAAGTAATTATCAGGAAAGAGCTGGAAATTATCAGAGAACATCTAGACTAGAATGGCAAATAGGTTTCATCCCAAGAGTCAGCTTTGTTTTATTGATACTGGAAGTCTGCTTTGTAAAGTTAAAAATAATTCTGAGGCCTTGTCTATGGTCAACAGTAAAGAATGTTATGATTGGTTAGCTCTCTCTACTACTGGTGTGAAACAGGATGTGGCAGCCTGTGTGTCAGTTACGTTTGTGTTTTTTTCTTTTCATTTTATACATAGATATCTCAATTAACGATCTTTCTACATGACAAGACACAGCATGATTGGAGATTTGAACAATTTATTGCTTAGAGATGGTAGCACCAGACAAGGCATATGTGCTACTTCTGTCTTCTTAAAAAAATTGTGTTTCCAGGAACTTCAGAATTTACAGCAGTGTCCCCTTTTACGGCAAATGTTACTCCTAGGCAGTGTTGGGGATGGCTTGAAACAGCACCTAAAAGCCCTATTTATGTAATTGTCACTACTAAAATCACTTTTTTTCCAATAAAGGTAGTAAATATAATAAAACATAGCTGTGTTCCATGAGCAACAGGACATGGGAAGTTCTCATTAGCCACCAGTGTTGACATTGGTGGTAGTATCAGATTAGCTCCCGTTATCTGCTAGGAGGCAAGGCTGGACCATTAATAGAATAGTATATTTTTTGAAGAATAAAATAAAATAGAAGGATTACAGTTTGGACAAGTCCAGGAAGTATAGATCCTGATGCATAAGAGCTGGGATGAGAATTCCGGGTACCAGAGACACTAAGCTACATAATGGGAAAGTAAAAAACCCCAATGTCAAATGTTTTCACCTCCACAGGTTGTTTGGAAACAACCCTCTATGTAGAGAGAGAGAGAGAGAGAGAGTGTGTGTGTGTGTGTGAGAGAGAGAGAGAGAGAAAGAGAGAGAGAGAGATTTGCTTGAAAGGTAGGCAGTATTCAAACCTAACAGAGCTGCTCATCTAGATTATCCAGTATTAGCCACAACTTCTACCATACTTGGTTGGGTTTAGAATCAATCTGGTGCATAATATCTGGCAGCTGTATCTTTGATGTACAGCCTCAAGGGGTTAAGGATGCTTAAAAAGTCATAAGCATGTTAACAATGGTTAGAGGCAGTGCTGAGGAGATCAACAATCAAAAGACAGATTTCCCCCGCCTTCATAGAAAACACAGTCAATTGCAGCTTCTGGGCTGCACTGTCTGAAGCTAGATAAGCCCAGATTCCTGTTTCTAGGGCAGTGATACCAAAGGCAGCAGCACTTACTCGTCCAGATGACTTTTCTTTTTCATTATATAATTAAACTGGAAAATTGCTCTTAAAGATTAAAATTATAATTTAGGTCTAGGCCTCATAGTGGAATAAATTTTTTCCTGTCCTACTTACCCTATACTAGGATACTAATTAAGAATCTAGGATTTAGAATTAGTCAGGCTTCAGTTTGGGGAGGATATGTGAATTATTTTAATTTTTTTGTCTCAATTTCTTCATTTTTCCCTATGAACCTGGACATCTCCTGGTGTGCTTCATCTTAGTAATTGCCACCATCATATAACTAACCAGTTGCTCAAACCAGAAATCTCGGGATATGTACTAGCTCAGGATGCCATAACAAAATACCATGGACTGGATGGCTTAAACAACAGGAAATTTATTTCTCTCAGTTGTGACAGCTGGAAGTCTGAGATCAAGGTACTGGCAGCTTTGATTCTCTCCTTGACTTACAGATGACCACCTTCTCTCTGGGTCTGAAATGTGGCCATTTTCTAAGAGTGTAAGAATTCCTAGCGTCGACGTTGCAGCTCTGACTTGGATAGACAGAGCAGTGTGCAGAGGCTTGCATCATGAATTTTAGCGCCAGAACAACTGCAAGAACAAATCAGGAATCCCAAGAGGACCCACAGACCCTCTGAAGGGAAGGGATTGCTCCTGCAGGACCCAGGAGACACCCCAAATACTGTGCTGGTGTTCATGGCTGAGACACCCATAGATGGTTCACATCACAGGACACTGTGCAGACAACCCCAGTACCAACCTGGAGCCTGGTAGACTTGCTGGGTGGCTAGACCCAGAAGAGAGATAACAATCTCTGCAGCTTGGCTCAGGAAGCCACATCCATAGGAAAAGGGGGAGAGTACCACATCAAGGGAATACCCCATAGGACAAAAGAATATGAACAACAGCCTTCAGCCCTAGACCTTCCCTCTGAAAGAGCCTACCCAAAGGAGAAGGAACCAGAAAACCATCTGGCAATATAACAAAACAAGGCTCTTTAACGCTTCTCAAAAAATCACAGTAGCTCACCAGCAATGGATCCATACCAAGAAGAAATCCCTAATTTACCTGAAAAAGAATTCAGAAGGTTAGTTATTAAGCTAATCAGGGATGCACTAGAGAAAGGCAAAGCATAATGCGAGGAAATCTAAAAAATGATACAATAACTGAGCATAAAGGGAAAACAACCAAAACTTCAGGAAACATTGGACACATTTATAGAAATGCAAAATGCTCTGGAAAGTCTAAGGAATAGAATTGAACAAGTAGAATAAAGAAATTCGGAGTTTGAGGACAAGATCTTCAATTAACCCAATCCAACAAGGACAAGGAAAAAAAGAATAAGAAAATATGAACAAAACGCCTCCAACAAGTCTGGGATTACGTTAAACCACCTAAGAATAATTGGTGTTCATGGGGAAGAAGAGAAATCTAAAAGTTGGGAAAACATACTTGGGGAAGTAATCAAGGAAAACTTCCCTGGCCTTACCAGAAACCTAGACATCCAAATATAAGAAGCACAAAGAACACCTGGGAAATTCATCCCAAAAAGATCATCACCTAGGCACATTGTCATCACGTTATCCAAAGTTAAGATAAAGGAAATAATCTTAAGAGCTGTGAGACAAAACCACCAGGTAACCTATAAAGGAAAACCTACCCAGCAGATTAATAGCAGATTTCTCAGCAGAAACCCTATAAGCTGGAAGATATTGGGAGCCTAACTTCAGCCTCCTCAAATAAAACAATTATTAGCCAAGAATTTTGTATCCAGTGAAACTAAGCATCATATATGAAGGAAAGATAGAGTCTTTTTCAGACAAACAAATGCTGAGAGAATTTGCCACTACCAAGCCACCTCTACAACAACTACTAAAAGGAGCTCTAAATCTTGAAAAAAAAAATCCTGGAATCACCTCAGAACATAACCCCTTTAAAGCATAAATCACCCAGGACTTGTAATACAAAAATAAAATTTAAAAAGCAAAAACAAAAACAAAAAACCAAGGTACACAGGCAACAAATAGCATGATGAATGGAATGGTAACCCACATCTCAATACTAACATTGAGTGTAAATGACCTAAATTCTCCACATAAAAGATACAAAACTGCAGACTCGATGAGAACTCACCAACCAACTATCTGCTGCCTTCAGGAGACTCACCTAACACATAAGGACTCACATTAACTTAAAGTAAAGAGGTGGAAAAAGGCATTTCATGCAGATGCAAACTAAAAGTGAGCAGGGCTAGCTATTTTTATATCAGACAAAAGAAACTTTAAAGTAACAGCAGTTAAAAGAGACAAAGAGGGACGGACGTTATACAATGGTAAGAGGCCTTGTCCACCATGAAAATATCACAATCCTAAACATATATGCACCTAAGACTAGAGTTCCCAAATTTATGAAACTATTACTAACAGACCTAAGAAATGAGATAGACAGCAACACAATAATAGTGGGGAACTTCAATGCTCAACTGACAGCATGAGGCAGGTCACCAAGACAGAAAGTCAACAAAGAAACACTGGATTTAAATTAGATCTTGTTACAAATGGACTTAACAGATATATACAGAACATTTCATCCAACAACCACAGAATATACATTCTATTCAACAGTGCATGAAAATTTCTCCAACACAGATCATATGATAGGCCACAAAATGAGTGTCAATAACTTTAAGAAAATTGAAATTATTTCAGGCACTCTCTCAGACCACAGTGGAATAAAACTAGAAATAAACTCCAAAAGGAATATTCAAAACCATGCAAATACATAGAAATTAAATAACCTGCTCCTGAATGATCATTGGGTCAAAAACAAAATCAAGATGGAAATTAAAAAATTATTTGAACTGAATGACGATAATGACAAAACCTATCAAAACCTCTGGGATATAGCAAAGGCTGTGCTAAGAGGAAAGTTCATAGCCCTAAATGCCTACATCAAAAAGACTATAAGAGCACAAACTGACATTTTAAGGTCACACCTCAAGGAACTAGATAAACAAGAACAAACCAAACCCAAACCCATCAGAAGAAAGAAAATAACCAAGATCAGAGAAGAACTAAATGAAATTGAAACAAACAAAAAACAAACAAATGAAATACAAAGCTAGTTCTTTAAAAAGATAAATAAAATTAATAGACCATTAGCAAGATTAACCCAGAAAAGAAGAGAGAAAATCCACATAACCTCATTAAGAAACGAAACAGGAGATATTACAATTGACACCACTGAAATACAAAAGGTCATTCAACATCACTATGAACACCTTTACTCATATAAACTAGAAAACCTACAAGAGATGGATAAACTCCTGGAAAAATATAACCCTCCTAGCTTAAATCAGGAAGAATTAGATACCCTAAACAGACCATTAACAAGCAGCGAGATTGAAATGGTAATTTTAAAACTGCCAACAAAAAAAGAGTCCAGGACCAGACAGATTCACAGCAGAATTCTACCAGACACTCAAGGAAGAATTGGTACCAAACATTTTGACACTATTCCATAAGACAGAGAAAGAGGGAACCCTCCCTCATTTATTCTATGAAGCCAGCATCCCCCTAATACCAAAACCAGAAAAGGATATAACCAAAAAAAGAATACTACAGACCAATATTCCTAATGAATATAGATGCTAAGATCCTTAACAAAATACTAGCTAACCAATTCCAACAACATATCAAAAAAATAATCCACCATCATCAAGTAAGTTTCACACCAGGGATGCAGGGATGGCTTAACATACACAAGTCAATAAATGTGATACACCTCATAAACAGAATTAAAAACAAAAATCACATGATCATCTCAATAGATGCAGAAAAAACATTCGACAAAATCCAGCATCCGTTTAAGATTAAAACTCTCAACAAAATCAGCATACAAGGGACATACCTCAATGTAATAAAAGTCATCTATGACAAAATCACAGCCAACATAATACTGAATGGGGAAAAGTTGAAAGCATTCCCTCTGAAAACTGGAACAAGACAAGGATGCCCACTCTCACCACTCGTCTTCAACATAGTACTGGAAGTCCTAGCCAGAGCAATCAGACAAGAGAAAGAAAGGGCATCCAAATCAGTAAAGAGGAAGTCAAACTGTCTCTGCTTGCTAATGATATGATCATTTACCTTGAAAACCCTAAACACTCCTCCAGAAAGCTCCTAGAACTGAAGAAATAATTCAGCAAAGTTTCCAGATACAAGATTAATGTACACAAATCAGTAGCTCCTCTATATACCAACAGCGACCAAGTGGAGAAACAAATCAAGAACTCAACACTTTTTATAATAGCTGCAAAATAATAAATAAATAAAATGCTTAGGAATATACCTAACCAAGGAGGCAAAAGACCTCTACAAGGAAAACTGTAAAACACTGCTGAAAGAAATCATAGATGACACAAACAAATGGAAACACATCGCATGCTCATGGATGGGTAGAATCAATATTGTGAAAATGACCATAATGCCAAAAGCAGCCTGCAAATTCATTGTAATCCCCATCAAAATACCACCATTTTTCTTCACAGAATTAGAAAAAAAATTCTAAAATTCATATGGAACCAATTAAGAGCCCACATAGCCAAAGCAAGACTAAGCAAAAGGAACAAATTTGGAGGCATCACACTACCTGATTTCAAACTATACTATAAGGCCATAGTCACCAAAATAGCACGGTACTGATATAAAAACAGGCACATAGACCAATGGAACAGAATAGAGAACCCAGAAATAAACTCAAATACTTACAGCCAACTGATCTTCAACAAAGCAAACAAAAACATAAAGTAGGGAAAGGACATCCCTTTCAACAAATTATGCTGGGGTAATTGGCTAGCCACATGTAGGAGAATAAAACTGGATCCTCATCTCTCACTTATACAAAAATCAACACAAAATGGATTAAGGACTTAAATCTAAGACCTAAAACTATAAAAATTATTGAAGATAACATTGGAAGAACCCTTCTAGACACTGGGTTAGGCAAGGATTTCATGACCAAGAACCAAAAAGCAAATGCAATAAAAACAGAGATAAATAGCTGGGACTTAATTAAACTGAAGAGCTTTTGCACAGCAAAAGAAAGTCATCAGAGTAAACAGACAACCCACAGAGTGGGAGAAAATCTTCACAATCTATCCATCTGACAAAGGACCAATATCCAGAATCTACAACAAACTCAAATCAGTAAGAAAAAAAGAAACAATCCCGTCAAAAAGTGTGCTAAGACATGAATAGATAATTCTCGAAAGAAGATACACAAATGGCCAACAAACATATTTAAAAATGCTCAACATCACTAATGATCAGGGAAATGCAAATCAAAACCACTGTGTAATACCACCTTACTCCTGCAAGAATGGCCATAATAAAAAAATCAAAAAAACGGTAGATGTTGGTGTGGATTTGGTGATCAGGGAACATATCTCCACTGGTGGTAGGACTGTAAACTAGTACAACTACTATGGAAAACAGTGTGGAGATTCCTTAGAGAACTAAAAGTAGAACTGCCATTTGATCCAGCAATCCCCCTACCAGGTATCTACCCAAAGGAAAAGAAGTCATTATATGAAAAAGATACATGCATATGCATGTTTATAGCAGCATATCACACAATTGAAAAATCGTGGAACCAATCCAAATGCCCATCAATCAACAAGTGGATAAAGAAACTGGTATATATATATGATGGAATACTACTCAGCCATAAAAAGGAATGAATTAACGGCATTTGCAGTGATCTGGATGAGATTGGAGACTCTTATTCCAAGTGAAGTAACACAGGAATGGAAAACCAAATATCATATATTCTCACTGATATGTGAGAGCTAACCTGTGAGAATGCAAAGGCATAAAAATGATACAATGGATTATGGGGACTTGGGGGGAAGGTTGGAAGGGGAGCAAGGGATAAAGGGCTACAAATACGGGGCAGTGTATACTGCTTAGGTGATGGGTGCACCAAAATCTCACAAATCACCACTAAAGAATTTACTCATGTAAGCAAATACCACCTGTACCCCAATAACCTATGGAAAATTAAAAAAAAAGAATATCTAGTATCTCTTTTTCTTATAAGGATACCAGTTTTATTGGATTAGAGCCCCACCCTTATGGCCTCATTTAATATTAATTACCTCCTTAAAGGCCTTATCTCAAAATACAGTCACATTGGGGGTTAAAGCTTCAGCCTATAAATTTAGGAGAGAGCACAATTCAGTCCATAGTTGGGTAATTATTAACACTGATCCTTCAAAGTTAATGTATGAACAAGAACTCTTTCTTATTACGAACAAAATACCTCTTGAATCAAACAAATCCACTCCAAATCTACCACAGCTAGCTCATTTGAGCTGTCAGGATCCCCTACTGTCTGAATAAATACAATCATCTCCTAACTGGTCTCCTTTCATCCACTCTCTTCTTGCTCTCTAATACTTTCTTCAATCAGCCAGAGTAATCACTTCAAAACACACATTTTAAAGGGTGGTCCTCCTTTTTAAAACAATCTGCCTCTCATGGCTTAAAATTTTTAGCACACTGATCATATGAGCTAGCCCTTCCCTAACTCTCTAGCCTCTGTGTACATCATGCTCATGCTTATTCTTTTTGCTCCTGCCATACTGGCCTACTTTCAGAGTTTTCCAAAAGCGACACGTTCTCTTACAACCAAGCTTTTGCACATGCTATTTCCCTATTCCCACTCACTCTCTAAGGGGAGCCTTCCTTGATCTTCACAACTAAGGCAATCCCCCTAATTAGACATTGTTGTAGCCATTTTTAAGACATCACAGTTGCAATTTTAATTTATTTATAAAATTATTTTATTATTGTTTGCTTTTTCTACAAGACTGTAAGCCCCTCTAAAGTATTCTGAGAGGATTGAATGAGATAATGAATGCAATATAGTTTATTCAGAGCCTGGCACTTAGTAAGTGCTAAATTGATTTTGGCTTTTATTATTATAATTGGGGTGGGCCAGTTCTTAGTCATTGCATATTTCATTGGCTGAGCTTCGTTTTCAACCCTAGATTCATCGCTTGGTTTTTATATTTTTTGAAATACTACAGTGTCTAGTTCAAAGTTAGCTCTTGATAATTGTTTGCTAATACTGTTATTATTATGCATTTTCTGATTCTCTTCTAGGTAGAGTTCTGTCTTTGCCACTTGCTAGCTCTGTGACCTTGGGAAATTGGCCTAAGTTCTGTAATGATCATCTAATGATGAGATGACTTCAACTAGCTGCTATCTAAATTAGCCAATTACAATTATTTGGAGAAAATGGGTACTACAATATTGTACTGGTTCATTTCACACTGCTATAAAGGACTGCCTAAGACTGGGTAATTTATAAAGGAAAGAAATTTAATTGACTCCCAGTTCCATATGGCTGGGGAGGACTCAGGAAACTTATAATCATGGCAGAAAGGGAAGCAAACATGTCCTTCTTCATGTGATGGCAGGAAGAAGTGCCGAGCAAAAGGGGGAAAAGTTCCTTATAAAACCACCAGATCTCATGAGAACTCATTCACTATCAGGAGAATGGCAGCATCGGGGTAACCACCCACATGATTCAATGACCTCCCACCCATCCCTCCCCCGACCATGGGAATTATGGGAACTACAGTTCAAGATAATATTTGGGTGGGGACATGGCCAAATGGAATCAGATATATTATTTTCCTTCCATCATAGTATAAGCAGAAGATTCATTATTTCCTTATTTGTAATTCTGGAAATCAAAATGTGTCTTAAAATATATATTTTATTTTTAGCTCCCACAAATAAATAAGAATATGTGATGTTTGTCTTTCTGTGCCTGGCCTGTTTCACTTAACATAATGATCTCCAGTTTCATCCATGTTGTTGCAAATGACTGAATCTCATTTTAAAGAATGTAATTGGATTGTTTGTAACTCGATGGAGAGATGCTTATGGGAGGGATACCCCATTCCCCACGATGTGCTTATTTCACATTGCACGTCCGTATCAAAACATCTCATGTACCCCATAAATATATATATAGCTACTATATACCCACAAAAATGTAAATAGTAATAATAATAAAAGAAAGACAAAAAATATATTTTATACTCAAATAAACCCAACTATTGCCTTCACTACAAGAGAGCTGATTTCAGATTCACTTTGGGAGTCAACACAATTTTCTATTCCCTTCAAGTGCCAGGAGAATATTCATTAACACACATGTCCTCCAGTGATGTGGCTAGAAGGAGTGCTAACATGAGCTGCTTATTCCCTGGTGGGAGTACTCAGGCCTAAATGCATTCACCTCCATTCCCAGCTTGCCTTTGTCTTTTCTATGGTTGACAGCTGGGCCTTCAACACTGACTGCAGATGGAGATGCTTTAAGATAAGAATATACAAAAAAATCCAAATTTCAAAAACATCAATTTGGGAGTGAATATTCTCATTACTAGATTCTGTCTTGACAAAATGATTAACCATAGGATTAATTTAAACAGTGGTCTCTCCCAGTGAATTGAAGTGTTCATTCACATATCATTAACTAAAAGGGAGGACTTGGAGAAAAGGATAGCCAGCTGAGAGGCAAGAGCAAAATCACTTCTGTTGCAGCATTAGGAACCATGTTATGACAAAACAATTGTAAATAAAAAGTAAGCAACTCTGAAGTTAACTTATTTATTAACTCTAAAGTTAATTTATTATTGAAGAAAATAATATTTTTTTATAAATTTAGTGCAGCCTATGTGTATAGTGCTTATAAAGTCTGCAGTAATGTACAGTAATGTCCTAGTAGTCCACATTCACTCACTGCTCACTCATTGATTCACCCAGAGAAACTTCCTGTCCTGCCAGCTCCATTCATAGCACGTGTCTTATACAGGTTTACTACTTTTTATCTTTATATATATATTGTTGAGACAGGGTCTCACTCTTACCCAGGCTCCCAAGTATCTAGGACTACAAGCATGTGACACCATGCCTGGCTGTTTTAATTTTTGTGCGTGTGTTTAGAGATGGGAGTCTTTCTACGTTGCCCAGGCTGCTCTTCCACTCTTGGCCTCAAGCAGTCCTTGTGCCTCAGTCTCCCAAAATGCTGGGATTACAGGCCTGAGCCACTGCACCTGGCCTTATACCATATTTTTACAGTACTTTTTCTATGTTTAGATATGTTTTGATACACAATTTTAGAACTGCCTCCAGTATTTAGTAAAATCACATGCTATACAGCTTTGTAGCCTAGGAGCCATAGGCTACAACATGTATCCTAGGTGTGCAGTAGACAATACCATCTATGTTTGTGCAATAAACTCTATGATGTTCCCACAACAATGAAATTTCTTAGAATGTATATCCATTGTTAAATGATGCATTACTATGAGTATTGTTAATATAAAATACTAGCTTTCTGAATACGGCCAGAGGCACTCCACAAGTTACATGCAATATGTCTATGTAAAACGTCTCCAATACAAAAAATACAAATTTCAAAACATCAATTTGGGAGTGATTATTCTCATTATTGGATTCTGTCTTGACAAAATGATTAACCATAGGATTACTTGAAACAGTGATCTCTCCCAGTAAATTAAACTGTTCATTCACACACCATTCACTGAAAGGAAGGACTTGGCGAAGAGGATAGCCAGCTGAAGGCAAGAGCAAATCACTTAAGTTGCAGCTTTAGGAACTATGTCATAACAAAAGAATTGTAAACAAAAGGTAAGCAACTCTGAAATGAGAAGGACATTATCACAGTATAATATTTTTAGAGAATGACATTGTCACAGCATAATATTTTTTTCTTCCATGAAAAAGTCAATTAGTAAAACAAGAGCAAAGTGAAAGGTAGTGAAAAAAATATATTCATACTGTCAAACAATGGAACATAAGATTTATGCAGAAGGTCTGTAGAGGAATGGGAAATGATTTATCCATTGGAAAAGAAGATTTAATGATATGAAATGTATGAACAATAGGCAAAACAGAGCAGGCAATAAAGTAGTATGCACAGTAGTGATCTATCCCACATATGTATATATACACACACATTTTGTTTAATTTGAAAAAGAGGCACACTAAATCATTAATATAATATATCTGGGTGGTTGGATTGTAACTTTTTTATTTTTTAGTCTGTATTTTTAAAGATTTTCTGCACAAGGAAACCATCTGTTTAATTGTTTCATTTCTGTATCACCTTAAGTGTCTGCCAATTTCTCATTAGGCATGGAGAAGATAAAATAATAAACATTTATTAGATGCATCCTATGTATCCAGAAAATATACAAATATATCATATATTACTCACACATACATAATACATACATAGACACATGTCTATGTATAATACATAGACACATTATATTACTCATAGACACATACATATTATATTACTCATACTCATACTCATAGACACATACACATTATATTACTCGTAGACACATACATATATTATTCACACATATATAATACATACATAGACACATATAATACACAGACAATATAATACATACATAGACACATACATATACACACACATATATGTATGAACTGTATCTTTCTTAACATGAGTAAAATAAAACATTGTTTCTTAGTCTTTACTCAGTGAATGTTTGACTGTTTGAATTAATATGACCAAGATAGCCTATTGTCATTGCCAATTTGACTGAAATATTTGTTAAAATATAAATTCATTTAATCCAACAAATGATCTGATATTGTAATGCAAAAACTGTCTTTTTAACTAAATTGGTAATAATAAATCCAGTCAAACAGGTGAACATTTAGCCTGTCAACCAGCAAATTAAAAATATCCAGATCTATCACATAGCTTGCACTACACAGATCTAAACCTACCACCTAGAACATCGTGTCTCTGAAATAGAGTTTCCACAATAAAAGCCCATCCTTGAATTATTCGAACATCCAGCCACTGTAACTACTGAGTATCTGTTAATCCATACTACTCTGCTCTGGGGCACAACTAAGCAAAATACAGGTTTCTTGCACTCGCGGAGCCTGCAATGCCAACAAGACTTTACTTTTAGAAGTTACTGTTATTTGTGAAAAATAGTTTATGTTGCCTCTTCTCTTCATTTGATGCCCTTCCCCCTTTTTATACGCTTAGCTAACACCATAGCACTTAAATATGCCTTTATGGGATGCACGAATTTATGTAATTCTCATTCTTCGAAGCCTTCATTGGTGCTTCCCTGCCTTAAAGAAAAATCTGAATGACCCTCAGAATGACATACAAGGCCCTTCATATATGCCCTTTACCTGTGACTCAAGGCTTATGTGCCGTTCACCCAGCCTTAAATTTCTTTTTTTTTTTATTGCCTTATCATTATTTTTATTAGTTATAATTGTCATGTAAAATAGCTACAATTATACAAATCAGTATTTTTTTTGAAATGTGATGATTTTAAGCAATTCTAAGGGCCACATTTTTTTTTCTTTTTTTTATTATTATTATACTTTAGGCTCTATGGTACATGTGCGCAACGTGCAGGTAAGTTGCATATGTATACATGTGCCATGCTGGTGCGCTGCACCCACCAACTCGTCATCTAGCATTAGATATATCTCCCAATGCTATCCCTCCCCCCTCCCCCCACCCCACAACAGTCCCCGAAGTGTGATGTTCCCCTTCCTGTGTCCATGTGTTCTCATTGTTCAATTCCCACCTATGAGTGAGAATATGCGGTGTTTGGTTTTTTGTTCTTGCGATAGTTTACTGAGAATGATGATTTCCAATTTCATCCATGTCCCTACAAAGGACATGAACTCATCATTTTTTATGGCTGCATAGTATTCCATGGTGTATATGTGCCACATTTTCTTAATCCATTCTATGATTGTTGGACATTTGGGTTGGTTCCAAGTCTTTGCTATTGTGAATAATTCTGCAATAAACATACGTGTGCATGTGTCTTTATAGCAGCATGATTTATAGTCCTTTGGGTATATACCCAGTAATGGGATGGCTGGGTCAAATGGAATTTCTAGTTCTAGATCCCTGAGGAATCGCCACACTGACTTCCACAAGGGTTGAACTAGTTTACAGTCCCACCAACAGTGTAAAAGTGTTCCTATTTCTCCACATCCTCTCCAGCACCTGTTGTTTCCTGACTTTTGAATGATTGCCATTCTAACTGGTGTGAGATGGTATCTCATTGTGGTTTTGATTTGCATTTCTCTGATGGCCAGTGATGGTGAGCATTTTTTCATGTGTTTTTTGGCTGCATAAATGTCTTAGTTTTCCAAATATGCCTCATCATTTTTGCTCGAGTTTTCCTCTTCTTCATAAGCTATATCTAACCATAATTTCCTAACTCCTTCCTTTTCAATTATGAAAAAATAAAAACAGATTATAGAGAATAATGTAGTAAATGCCTATGAATGAATATAAAGTCTGAAATTTTTTTTCAAAAAACAGATACTTTATGCTTAAATTCTTTTGTATTGTTCCTTTCTGACTAGCAATCACTTATATAAATTCCAACTGTATTTTTATCCAAGTTTTTACACATGTATTATGTGGATTTACGTCCATAAAGCTAGTTTTAGAATAATGTTGTGTGATTAAAAATGTATACAAGTGTAACTTGCAACTTTTTTCTGCTCAGTAAGTTTTTTATTTCAATTTCTAAGATAATTAGATATAATTCATCAAGACCCCATGATTCCTCTAATCCCCTAATGATGGATATTTTAGATTATTTCCCATTTCTGCTACAACGCTATATTAAGCATCCTTGTACACATTTTCTTATATAGATTTGTAAAAGATTTTCTAGGAAATCCAGAAGTTAAATGTTTATTTTCATTTTTACTCCAATTTAAGTTTATTCCATTTGTTTCCAAAGAAATGATAACAATTTATATTTTCACCACTATGTTTAAGTGTTCATCTTTTCCCTCACCTTCTTCTGCTTTGATATTGCAGTCAGATACTTTAATTTTCAAATAACAATAATATGAATATATCAAAATTTATTTATTTCTTCACATGCTGATGAGCATTTGGTAAGTTCTAGTTTTTGCCTCTTATAGATTCAGCTGCTATGAAGACTCAAGAGCAAGTCTTTGCATGGGCATGTTTTCATTTGTCTTCAATAAATACCTAGGAGTAACACTGCTGTGTCAACCCCATGTCCAGAAATATGGAGAAGATGTATTTTTTTCCATTTCTTCCATTATGTACAACTAAAATTTCTGGACATTATGTATAAAACAAACATAAGAAGTTTACAAAAGGTGGAAAGAAGAGGATGAGCCAGCTAGATATCTTGGAAAATAAGGAATAACATGGTGGTGAATACTCTTTTTTACTTTATATATCCTGAGCTGAAGACCTGGTAATATGTTAACAGCAACAAACACAAGTAAAAAACCACCCTTCTGCCATCAAAAGTCTGCTCTCTCTAGCCAAAGGCCCAGAAAAGGAGCAACCTAAATGGAAAGCTTTTAGACAATAACTATTCCAGCCAAACACCACAGAGAAAACATGAACTCATTGGTAGTCATGGCCCTACCACTACCAGCATCAGAAAAATTTGACTGGGAAGCCTAGATTTCCATTCTTGCTAGGATGTAACAAGACGCTACAAAATGCCTGGTAAAGTAGCAGAGGGAGTCCATACTGTTATCCCCATCACTGGTAATGAAACTACCTCATGGTGTCAGTGGAAACCAAGTTGAGAGTTTAAACTTCTACCCGCACTGTGCAGTAATCAAGTAGCCCTCTCTCCCTCACAGAAGTGGTGTCAGGAGAGACCTAGTAAAAAGTCTAAAATTTCACCATTGCCCAGCTTTAACAAGGTCACTCACGCACCACCATGTCAGTGGAGATCATGTAGAAAGCTGGAATGCCCATCTCTGCTCAGAAGTAATGAGGAGTCCCTCTCCTTGAGTGTCACCACAAACCAAGTGGGGAACCTGGACTTCTACCAGCACTGTACAGTAACAACGTAGGGTCTACTTATATCATGCAGGAGTGTTGTTAGAAAAAAACCAACAAAAGTAACTAAACACAATTTAAATATCATTGGGGTTTCAAAACATAATGCCCAAAGTATCCAGATTTTAATTAAAAATCACCCATAATATCAAGAATCAGGACTATTGAGATGAATGAAAAAGATAATTAACATACATCAACACTGAGATAACAGAAATGTTAGATTCATTTGATGATAACTTTAAAGCAACCCTAATAAAAATGCTTTATTGAGCAATTAAAAAATATGTGTAAAACAAAGAAAAAGTGTCAGCAATGAAATAGAAAATATCAGTAAAAAAACGTAAAAAAGAAACAAATGGAAATTTTAGACCTGAAAAATGCAACAGCTAAAATAGAAAACATCAGTATATGGGCTCAACAGAAAAATGGAGGGAACAGGCCTGGAGTGGTGGATCATGCTTGTAATCCTAGCACTTTGGGAGGCTGAGGCAGGTGGATCACAGGGTCAAGAGATCAACACCATCCTGGCCAACATGGTGAAACCCCGTCTCTACTAAAAATACAAAAATTAGCTGGGCGTGGTGGCATGTGCCTGTAGTCTCAGCTACTCCAGAGGCTGAGGCAGGAGAATCACTTGAACCCGAGAGGCAGAGGTTGCAGTGAGCTGAGATCGCGCCACTGCACTCCAGCCTGGTGACAGAGTGAGACTCTGTCTCAAAAAATAAAAAAAAAGGAGGGGACAAAGGAAAGAATAAAAGAAATGGTAGCTAGAACAATAGCTATCCATCTGAACAACAGATATAAAGTAGACTGAAAAGTAAACAGAGGCTCAGGGACCTATGAACGTATAAAGAAAGAGCTAGCATTTGTGTTATCGTAGACTTGTAAGGCGAGGGGAAAGAGGATGAGACTTAAAAAAGTATTCAAAAACAATAATGGCTGAAAACTTGACAAATTTGGTAAGAGACATAAACTCACAAATTTAAGAAGCTGAGCCAAAAACAATCAGGATAAACAAACAAACAAAAATACATGACAAGACAGATCATATTAATCTTCTGAAAACAAAGGCAAAGAAAACATCTGAAAAGCAACCAGATAAAAGTATACCTTAACTATAAGAAATAAATAATACAAATGGCACCAGATTTTTTATCAGAGACAATGGATACAACCAGGGATGCAAGGCTGGTTCAATTTTCAAAAATCAATCAACCTACGAACTCTCAGCCAAAGCAATCAAACAAGAGAAAGAAATAAAGGGCATCCAAATTGGAAAACCAGAAGTAAAACTATCTCTGTTGGCTGATGATATAATCTTATACCTAGAAAACCCTAAAGATTATTAAAAAAGACGCCTAGATTTGATGAATTCAGTAAAGTCTCAGATCACAAATCAATGTACACCAATCAGTAGCACCACTATACATCAACAATGACCAAGTTGAGAATCAAATTAAAGAACTCATTCCCTTTTACAATAGCTGCAAAAAATAATAAAATACCTAGGGATATAATTAACCAGGAAGGTGAAAATTCTCTAGAAGGAGAACTACGAAACACTACTGAAAGAAATCAGATGACACAAACAAATGAAAATACATCTTATGTTCATGGATTGGAAGAATCAATATCATGAAAATGGCCATACTGCCAAACAAATCTACAGATTCAATACAATTCCTATCAAAATATTAGCATCATTTTTCACAGAATTAGAAAAAAATCCTAAAATTCATATGGAATCAAAAAAAGAGCTCAAATAGCCAAAGCAAACTTAAGCAAAAAAGAACAAATCTGGAGGCATCACATTACCCAACTTCAAATTATACTGCAAGGCTACAGTAACCAAAACAGCATGGTACTGGTATAAAAGTAGATACATAGACCAAGGAAACAGAATGAGAACCCAGAAACAACACCACATACCTATAGCCAACTGATCTTTCAAAAGTTGACAAAAACACACTGGGGAAAGGACACCCTATTCAATAAATGGTGCTGGTTAAACTGGATAGCCACATAAAGAAGAATTAAACTGGATCCTTATCTCTCACCTTATACAAAAGTCAATGGAAATGGATTAAAGACAGAAATCTAAGATCTGAAGCCATACAATTTTTAGGAAATAACCTTGCAAAAACTCTTCTGGACATTGGTCTAGGCAAGGAATTATGACTAAGACCTCAAAAGCAAATACAACAAAAACAAAAATAAATAAGTGGGACCTAACTAAACTAAAAAGCTTCTGCATAGGAAAAGAAATACTCATCAGAGTAAACAGACAACCCAAAGAATGAGTGAAAATATTTACAAACTATGCATCCAACAAAGGACTAATATCCAGAATCTACAAGGAACTCAAACAAATCATCAAGAAAAAAAAGACCATCAAAAAGTGGACAAATGATATGAATAGACATTTCTCAAAAGAAGATACACAAATGGCCAAGAAACATAAGAAAAATGCTCAACATCACTAATCAGGGAAATGCAAATTAAAACCACAATGAGATACCACCTGATACGGCTTGGATCTGTGTCCCCACCCAAATCTTATATTGAACTGTAATCCTGATATGGTTTGGCTCTGTATCCCCACCCATATCTTATATTGAACTGTAATCCTGATATGGTTTGGCTCTGTATCCCCACCCATATCTTATATTGAACTGTAATCCTGATATGGTTTGGCTCTGTATCCCTGCCCAAATCTCTTCCTGTACCTCCCATAATTCCCATGTGTTATGGGAGGGACCTGGTGGGAGATGATTGAATCATGGGGCAGGCCTTTCCCATGCTGTTTTTGTGATAGTCAATGGGTCTCATGAGATCTGTGATTCTAAAAATGGGGGTCTCCCTGCACAAGCTCTCTTTGCCTGCTGCCATCTACGTAAGATGTGACTTGCTCCTCCTTGCCTTCTGCCACGATTGTGAGGCCTCCCAAGCCATGTAGAACTGTAAGTCTAATTAAATCTCTTTCTTTTGTAAATTGCCCAGTCTCTGGTATGTCTTTATCAGCAGTGTGAAAACAGACTAATACAAATCACCAATACTGGAGGTGGAGTTTGGTGGGAGGTGATTGGATCATGGGGGCAGTTTCTAATGGTTTAGCACCATCCGTCTAGTGTTGTTGCCATGATAGAATTCTCACGAGATCTGGTTGTTTAAAAGTGTGTAGCACCTTCCTCTCTCTTTCCTTCTCCTGCTTCAGCCATGTAAGACGTATCTAATTCTCCTTTGCCTTCTGCCATGATTGAACATTTCCTGAGGCCTCCTCAGAAGTCACTATGCTTCCTGTACAGCCTACAGAACTGTAAGCCAATTAAACCTTTTTTCTTAATAAATTACCCAGTCTCAGTTTTTTCTTTATAGCAGTGCAAGAGCAGACTAATACACCACCTTACCCCAGCCAGAATGGCCATTATGAGAAAGTCAAAAAACAATAGATTGGTGTAGATGTGGTGGAAAGGGAACACTTACACACTGCTGGGGTGAGAATGTAAATTAGTGTAACCTCTATGGAAAACAGTATGGAGATTTCTCAAAGAACTAAAAGTGGATCTACCACTCAATCCAGGAGTCCCAATCTACCCAAAGGAAAAGATGTCATTACGTTAAAAAGACTTCTGAACACATATATTTATCACAGCACAGTTCACAATTGCAAACATATGAAAACAACCTAAGTGCCCATCAACCGAGTGGATAAAGAAAATGTGTGTGTGTATTTTATATATATATGTGTGTGTGTGTGTATGTGTAAACATATATATACATATATGTATATATTTAATGAAATACCACTCAGCCATAGAAAAGAATGAAATAATGTCTTTTGCAGCAACTTGGATGGAGCTGGTGGTCATTATTTTAAGGGAGGTAACTTAGGAATAGAAAATCAAACAGCACATATTCTCACATATAAGTAGGAGCTACACTATGTGGATATGCAAAGGCCTACAGAGTGGTATAGTGGACATTGGTGATTCAGAAGGAGGGAGGTTGGGAAGGGGTGAGGGATTAAAAACTACATATTGAGAAAAATGGACCTTACTCACAAGATGGGTACACTAAAATCTTGAACATCATCATTATACAATTCATCCATGTAACCTAAAACCACTTGTACCACTAAAGCTATTTAAATAAAAAAATCAATCTAATCCACCATATTAACAGGTTAAAGAAGAAAAACGTATGTTATCACATCAATCATTGCAGAAAAATCTGACAAAATTCAGTGCCCATTCATAAGGAAAAAAACTGTCAGAAAATAGAAATACAGAGGAAATTCCTCAACTTGATAAAAAAAGGTATGAAAAAACTACAGTTAACATTATGCCTAATGTTGAATAACCAAATGCTTTTCTCCTTAAATTGTGAATGAAGCAAGTGTGTCTACTCTCATCACTTTTATTCCACGTAGTGCTGGAGGTTCTAGACATGCAACCAAGAAAGAGAAGGAAACAAAAGGTATGCAGATCAGAAAATAAAATAATAAAACTTCCCTGTTGGTAGATGTCATGATTGTTTACATAGAAGACACCAATTAACCCATTTTTAAAATACTCCTAGAATAAACACATTCAAACAAGATAAAAGATCAACATACACAAATAAATGTTATTTCTATATACTAGCAATAAACATGTGGGCACTAAAATTAAAAACACAATATCATTTATAATTATTTTTATAATTTATAATATAGTTTTATTTATAATGGCTTAAAAATGGGAAATACTTAGGTATAAATCTAAGAATACATGTGCATGACTTACGTGCTGAAAATTTACATTGTTGATGAAAGAAATAAAAGAATATCTAAACAAATGGTCAGACAAATTTTATTCATTAATTAGAACACTCAAAAGAGTAAATGTCTTAATTTTCCCCAGATTGATAAATAAGTGTGATACAATTATAATCAATATCCAAATAAGACAATTCTAAAACTTACATGAAAATTTAAAATAACTAGAATAGCTAAAGGAAATTTCGAAAAAGAACACAGTAGGAGAAAGAAGTCCATCTGATCTTAAATGTTGCTACAGTAATCAGACTTTGTGGTATTTACAGAGGGATAGGCACATAGATCAATAGAACAGAAAATATCCAGAAATAGATGAAAGCAAATACATCCAACTAATTTTTGACAAAGGTATAAAAGCAATTCAATGGAAAAAGGTTAGCCTTTACAACAAACGGTGCTGAAGTAATTGAACATCCATAGGGAAAATAATTGACTGGTCTCACACCTTGTACAAAACTTAAAATGAATCAAAACCTAAAATTATAATATACAACTATAAAACTGGGGGGGGAATGGAGAAACTCTTAAGGATCTAGAGGTAGACATAGATCTTAGATTTTTTACTGAAAGCATTATACATAAAAGGAAAAATTGATATATTGGACTTTATCAATATTAAAAAATTTGCATTCTGAAATACTCTGTCAGGATGAAAATACAAGCTACACACTGTGAGTGTACATTAGCAAAACACATATTTGACAAAAGACTGGTATCTAAAATATATAAAGAACTCTCAAATCAATAGTAAAAAAAAAATTCTATTAGAAAATAAGCCAAAAGAGTTCTGATTTACAGTTCAGCAAGCAGGAAGTCTGGAAGTCACCACTCTATCCTAATAACAAGTGAAGAGGTGAACAAATTGAAAAATCAATGACACTTCCTGGGTCTGTAAGAGAGTTGAGGTCACAGGGCAAACTGATTCCCCAACAATTGGAGAGACTGACAGGTGAATATAGAGAAACAAAGTATAGTAGAGTAGAAACCCAGGAGCTGAAAGCTCTGTGGAATCTAGTGACAGGGTAAAAAAAATCTCAACTATAATCCACAAATTGCTAGAGACTCAGTGTGGACATCTCTGAGAACTAAAAACCCTAGGCATATCCAGTCATAATCATAATGGGGACTCACACGTTTGTTTTATTTACTGAAGCTAAATCAAATTTTCATAGTTAATCTGAGAAAAAAAAAATCCCCTTGTACTTCTGGTGGGGGTGGGAGGAGAATAAACCATTTTAAAATGCACCAAAGCATTCTGTTCTTCTTAACAAGGTCTACTCTCAGGAGAAAGTAGTTAACCAGAGCCTAACCTACTGGGCCTTTTCAGAACCTAACTGACCTGCTGGAAAGGAAATATCTAACTCCAGCCTACTCTAGCCATCCTGCCCCACCACAAATGTGGGAAAAGAATGGGAAACCCTGGTGAATTTCACAGTCCAGGGGCACATGATCATCTAAAGAACTGAGACCTGATCGTCCTAATACAGAATGCTTCATCTTTCCCCATACCTTACCACCACATTCCTAAAGATCTATGTACAGTAGTCTTTTCACTTAGCATATAATGTCTGACTATTAAGAAAAATTACAAGACATACCAAAAGGCAAAAAATACACTTTGAAGAGACAGAGCAAACATCAGAATCTGGCACAGATATAGCAGGGACATTGGAATTATCAGACCAGCAATTTAAAACAATTATGATTAATATGATAAGGGCTCTAATGGGTAAAGTGGGCAGTATGCAAGATCAGATGAACAATGTAAGCAGAGAAATGAAAATTCTAGAAAACAAAAAAATACTATCAATGAAAAACACTGTGACAAAAAAATGTGTTTGATAGGATTATTAGGTGCACTGATGTAACTGAGGAAAAAACCTCTGAGCTTGAAGATATCTCAATAGAAACTCTAAAACTGAATGGCAAAGAGAAAAAAAGGACTGAAAAAAACAGAACACGATATCCAAGAACTGAGAGACAACCACTAAAGATTTAACATACACATAATGAGAAGATAAGAAACCAAAGAGAGAGAAAAAGGAATGAAAAAATACTTGGAGCAATAATGACTCAGAACTTTCCCCAAATCATTGGCAGCCACAGAACCACAGATCCAGGAAGCTCATAGAATATCAAGTAGGATAAATGCCAAAAAAAAAAAAAAAAAACTACACCTGTGCATATCATCTTGAAACTACAAGAAAATCAAAGATAGGGTAAAAAACTGTGAAAGAAACAAAAGGAAAAAAACAGCTGACCTATGAAGAAGCAAAGATAAGAATAACATCCGTCTTCTCTTCAGAAACCATGCCAGCAAGAAAAGAAATAAAAAAGTACTGAGAAAAAAAGAACACTAATCTAGAATTATGTGCCCAGAAGAAAAATTCTTCAAAAATGAAGGAGGAATATATGGTTTTCAAAAAAGAAACGTGTTGCCGGTACAGAATCCTTGCCAGAAATATTAAAAGAAACTCATTAGATGGAAAGGAAATTATATAGGTAAGATACTTGCATCCACATAAAAAAGGAAGAGCATCAGAGAAAGAATAGGTACAGGTAAAATAAAAACTTTTATTTATTATTTATTATATATATTTGTATTATATTTATATTTTAAATATATGCATTTTTTTTGAGGCAGGGTCTTTCTGTCACCCAGGCTGGAGTACAGTGGCAGGATCACAGCTCACTGCAGCCTCAGACTCCTGGGTTCAAGTGATCCTCCTGCCTCAGCTTCCAAAGTAGTTGGGGCCACAGGTACACACCACTATACCTGGCTAATTTTTAATTTTTTTTTGGAGAGATGGGGTCTTGCTATGCTGCCCAGGGTAGTCTCACACCCCTGGGCTCAAGTGATCCTCCTGCCTTGGCCTCCAAAAGTGCTGGGATAACAGGTGCTATTTTTCTTATTCTTAATTAATATAACAGATGAGTCTTGTTCAAAATAATAATAGCAATGATGTATTTAAATATGTATGCTTATGTGTGTGTGGATATATACATATGCAGTTATGCATGCTTATGTATGATGATATGTATGATAAAATGGATGGAAGGAAGAAATTTAAAAAAAAATTTTATTATTATTATACTTTAAGTTTTAGGGTACATGTGCACAATGTGCAGGTTTGTTACATATGTATACATGTGCCATGTTGGTGTGCTGCACCCATTAACTCGTCATTTAGCATTAGGTATATCTCCTAATGCTATCCCTCCCCCCTCCCCCCACCCCATAACAGTCCCCGGTGTGTGATGTTCCCATTCTTGTGTCCATGTGTTCTCATTGTTCAATTCCCACCTATGAGTGAGAACATGTGGTGTCTGGTTTTTTGTCCTTGCGATACTTTGCTGAGAATGACGATTTCCAGCTTCATCCATGTCCCTACAAAGGACATGAACTCATCATTTTTTATGGCTGCAAAAATTTTTTTTGAGACAGAGTCTTGCTCTGTCCCCCAGGCTGGAGTGCAGTGGTGTGATCTCGGCTCACTGCAAGCTCTGCCTCCCGGGTTCACGCCATTCTCCTGCCTCAGCCTCCCGAGTAGCTGGGACTACAGGTGCCTGCCAACACGCCTGGCTAATTTTTTGTATTTTTAATAGAGACGAGGTTTCACTGTGTTAGCCAGGATGGTCTCGATCTCCTGACCTCGTGATCCACCCATCTCGGCCTCCCAAAGTGCTGGGATTACAGGCGTGAGCCACCGCGCCCAGCCAAAATTATTTTGATATAAGACTGTCACGCTACCTGTAAAGAGGTATAGTATTATTCGAAAGTGGGCTTAGACTACTTGTAAGTGTATATAGTAAACTCTACAGAAACCACTTTTAAAAAAAAGAAAAAAGTACAACCAATATTCTAAGAGAGAAGACAAAATGGAATTGTATAAAATGCACAGTTAAAACCACAAGAAAATGAATGAAGAAGGGAAGACAAAAATAGGACTAAAAAGGGCAACAAATATCAGATAGTAACGAATATGGTAGATATTCATCCAAATGTGTCAATAATCACTTTGAATGTTAATTGTCCAAATACACCAATTAAAAGAGATTTTCAGAGTGGATCTAAAAGCCAGACCCATCTATATGTTGTCTACTAGAAACTCACTTTAAATATAAGACACATTAGATTAAAAGTAAATGAATGGAGAAAAATATACACTGCAAACATTAATCAAAAGACTGTGGGAATAGCTGTATTAATTTCAGAAGACACAGACTTGAGAGCAAGGAAATTATCAAGGGTAAAGAATGGAATTACATGTTGATAAAGGGGCCAATTATCGAAGAACACATAATTGTCCTTAATATGTCTGCACCTAACAACAGAGCATCAAAATACATGAGGCAAAAACTGATAGAATTTCAAGAAGAAATAAATAAATCTACTATTATAGTTGGAAACTTCAACACCCCTTTATCTGAAATGAACAGATCTAGTAGTCAGAAAATTAGAGCACAGTTGTACTCAACACCACCACCAACCAACTGGATATAATGGATATCTGTAGCCCACTTCATCCAACAAAAGCAGAATGCACATTCATGTCAAGCTCCCATGAGACATCCAGCAAGATAGACCTTACATTGTGGGCCATCAAATACACCCTAACAAGTTTAAAAGAACAAAAATCATTCAATCTCTGTTCTCAAACCACAGTGGAATTAAACTAGAAATCAATAACATAAAGATAGCGGGAAAATCCTCAAATACTTGGAGATTAAACAACAAAGTTCTAAATAACACAGGGGTCAATGAGCAAATATCAAGAGAAAATTTCTAATGTTTTGAACTAAATGAAAACAGAACTTAAAATTTGTGGGATGCAGCAAAAGCAACACTTAAAGGGAAATTTATAGGACTGAATGTACATATTAGAAAAGAAGATCTAAAAAATCTAAAATCTTAGAAGATCTAAGATCCAAACTTATATAAGCTTCTACCTTAGAAAACTAGCAACAGAAGAGTGAATTATCCAAAGTAAGCAGAAGAAAAGAAATAATTTAAATCAGAGCAGAAATCAATACAATTCAAAACAAGAAATTAATAGAGAAAACCAATGGAACCAAAAGCTGTTTTTTTAAGATAAATAAAATTGTTAGTCCTCTAGCCAATTAAATCTCTTTATTTTTTATAGGTCTATTCAGATTTTATATTGTTTCTTCCTAGGAATTTTTCCATTTTGTGTAGATTATCTAATTTGTTGGCATATAATTGTTTATAGTATTCCTCTTTCATTCTAGACTTTAATAATTTAGTCAGCTCTTCTTCTTGGCCTGTCAAGGTAAATGTGTATTAATTTTGCTGATCTTTTCAAAGAACAAACTATTGGTTTCATTGCTTTCATCTAATATTTTTCTATTGTTTATTTAATTAACAATTACACTCTAGAGGTTACATTTTCCTTCCTTTTATTTGATTTGGGGTCATTTTGCTCCTCTTTTCCTAGCGTCTTAAGGTAAAAGACCACATTATTCATTTAGATATGTCTTCTTTTTTGATATAGGTGTTTACAGCTATAAATCTTTCTCAAAGCACTGCTTTAACTTCATTTCATAACTTCTGGTATGTTTTGTCTTCATTTTCAATTTTATTCATCTTAAGTATTTTCTAATTCTCCATGTGATTTTTTTTTCATTTTTCAGTCATTCATTTTGTGTGTGTGTAGCATTGTTTGCTTTCCATTTTATTTTTTAATTGACAAATATTAATTGTACATATTCATGGGGTAGATAGTGAGGTGTTAATACACATAATGTGTAGTTTTGATGCATTGGTTATTTATGGGTGTACTATTTAATTTCCACATATTTGTGAATTTGTCAAGTGTCCTTTCCTAATTTTACTCCATTGTTGTTAGAGAACATACTTCGTATGATTTAAATCTTTTTAATTTTATTGAGGCTTGTTTTATGACCTAACATATGGTCTATCCTAGAGAATATTCCATGTGCATTCAAGAATATGTGTTCTGCTGTTATTGGTCGGAGTGCTGTACGGATGTTTCTTAGGTCTAATTGGCATATAGTGTTCAAGTCTGTTTTCTTATTGCTCCCCTGCCTAGATGTTCTATCTGTTATTGAAAATGAGCTATTGTTGGCCGGGCGCAGTAGCTCATGCCTGTAATCCCAGCACTTTGGGAGGCCGAGGCAGGTGGATCACGAGGTCAGGAGATTGAGACCATCCTGGCTAACACGGTGAAACTCCGTCTCTACTAAAAACACAAAAAATTAGCCGGGCGTGGTGGCGGGCGCCTGTAGTCCCAGCTACTCGTGAGGCTGAGGCAGGAGAATGGCGTGAACCCGGGAGGCGGAGCTTGCAGTGAGCCGAGATCGCGCCACTGCACTCCAGCCTGGGCGACAGAGCAAGACTCTGTCTCAAAAAAAATAAAATAAAATAAGAAAATGAGCTATTGTTATTGAATTGTCTATTTCTCCTTTGATTTATGTCAACTGTGCCTTTATTTTGAGGTTGTTGTTTGGTGTATATTTGTTCAAAACTATTATATCTTCCTGATGCACTGACTTTTTTATTATTATAAAATACCTCTTTTATCTCTAGTAATTTGTTTTAAAGTCTATTTTCTCTGATATTAGTCTAGTTATTTCAGGTTAATTATTGTTGTATGTAATATCTTTTTCCATCCTCTTACTGTCAACCCATTTGTACCTTTGAATCTAAAGTGTCCCATGTAGACAGCATGTTTGGTTCTTGCTTTACTTTTTCATCTAGACTGGAAATCTCTGCCTTTTGATTGGGCTATTTAATCCATTCACATTTAATGTTATTATAATATCAATATATTTTGAATTACATGTTATGTTACTTTTGTTTTCTCTATGTCTCATGGTTTTTTTTTCTCTTTCTCTATTCTTCCTTATTGATTTCTTTTGCATTTAGCAAATATTGCCTAATATAACATTTTCATTTCTTCCATTTTTTTGCTATATTTTTGGTATGTTAAATCTGATATCTGGGTTCTCACAAAAAGTGTCTGCTATCTGCTTTTTTCTCTTTTCTTTCTTTTATTTATTTATTTATTTTTTTACGGAGTCTTGCTCTGTTGCCCAGGCTGGAGTGCAGTGGCAAGATTTCTGATCACTGCAACCTCCACCTCCTGGGTTCAAGCTATTCTTGTGCCTCAGCCTCTCTGAGTAGCTGGAATTACAGGCACCTACCACCATGCCTGGCTGATTTTTGTATTTTTAGTAGAGACGAGGTTTCACCATGTTGGCCAGGATGGTTTTGAACTCCTGACCTCAGGTGATCCGCCCACCTCGGCCTCCCAAAGTACTGGGATTACAGGCATGAGCCACTGCGCCCGGCCTGCTGTCTGCTTTTTGTGTGTGTATACAGGTTGCACTTTCCATTTTCCTTGCATGTCTTGTAATTTGTTGTTAAAAACTAAGTATTTTAGGTAATACAGCAACTCTGGATGATGATTCTTCTCCCCACACTTAAGGCTTGTTTTAGTTGTTATTTTATTCTTTGTTTATTTAGTGACTTGGCTAGACTGTTTGAATGAAGTCTAATTTATTCACTTAGTGTGAAGCCTTTGATGTTTTTTCTCAGGAGGTGCACACTGTCACCCCGGAATGACAGTGGTTTTATCAGAGCTATCATTGCATCTTTCTTTGATCTCTATTAACCTGTTTACTTCAGTTGGTATTAACACCCAGCCCTTAGGCCCCGCTAATTGCTGGCTGGTTGCTATTTTGTTTCCAGCAATGCCATGGGCCATAAATTACTCCTAGTATAATTCAATTAAATTTTGGCAGTGATTGTTTTTAATGTCAGTCTGAGGTTTGTTCTGATCCCAAGAGTGTTCTTCTTAGTTATTTCCTTCCCTGTTCTTTCTAAAAAACTAGTTGACCCTATGAAGTAACTTCTTGTTCTCACTTAAGAACAGCTATTGTTTTCAAGAGCACATTTAGGCTTAAGTTTCCCCATTCTGTCATTCAAATAAAGTCAGTTTCTGACTCACTAGGAGTTCTGAGGCTGGGAGAACTGGAAGAAGCTAGGAGAACTTCAGAACTCTCTATTCTTATGTATTATTACTCCCCATGTAAAAAGTTCCTGAGCCATTACTCCAGGCACTGGGTAAAGTGGTAACCTCTAGTATTTTTTGCTTGCCTCTCTTGTTGTGGAATTTTAGTCCTATGAATGAGCTGGATCAAGTCTAGGGTATAGCCTTCATCCTATGAATGGAGACTCAGTGAAAGAAGGTGGGCCCCAGCATCTTGGACACCCTGCTCAGAAATTTAGCCTCTTAAACTTGAAGATGTTGGGTCAAAAAGTGATGTCAGTATGCCCCTTCTGGAGAGATACCATGTTACTTGATTTAAAACTGAGACAAGAGAGAGCCCCATCTTGTTGGCCATACCTACCCAGACTAGAGATTTTGTCACACTCTGCTGGGAAGCAGGTCAAAATTCAAATACCACAGTCTCTTGCGGTTTGTAGTAAGTCTTAATAGGTTTTCTTGAATAAAATGTTTCTTTGCTTTATGGTCTTGGGACAATATAACATTATTTTAATCTTTTTTA